>NC_088929.1:34027500-34250000 GCF_038396675.1 Hydra vulgaris
TAAGAGAGACAGGCTCTATCAAGTTGAAATGTCTATTTGGTGGTCCAAGATCAGTTCGAACAAATGCAAACATTCAAAAAATCAGAAGTCGTCTGAAACGTAAAATGAGGATTTCATCTCGAAAATTAGCTAATGAACTCAATATCTCCAGAACCAGTGTTCAAAGAATACTTCAAAAGGATCTCAATTTGCAGGCATACAAACACAGAGTTGAACCGCTGCTTACAAATGGTCAAAAAGTCAAGAGAATTAAATTTGCAAATTGGATAAGGAACCATTTTCGAAAAGAACAAACACTGAAAATTCTGTTTTCAGATGAAATTTTTTTTGATTTAAATGGTATGTACAATGCCCAAAATGATCGCATATGATCCACTAATCGTAATGAAGCTGATAAAGATGGTGGTATTAAACAGAAACAAAAATTCCCTCAAAAGGTAATGGTTTGGTTGGGAGCTTGTTCAAAAGGTGTTACACCACTGGTTATTTTGGACAAAGAATCATGACTGGTAAATAAAAAAAGTGTTGCCAGTGGCCTTGAAATTTGGAAACGAGATATTTGGTGATGATTGGACATTTCAACAAGATGAAGCAACCTCACATACGCATCATTTAACTCAACAATGGTGTCATGATAATTTTCCTGCTTTTATTGACAAAAACAACTGGCCTCAAAATTCCCCCGATCTCAATCCTTTAGATTACTCAATGTGGGATGAACTCGTTCACCAAATGAAATGGAATAAAATTAAATTAAAATTAAGATTAATTCAAGAACTTAAACAAGCTGTAAAAAACATTAGAGTAAATGTAGCTTTAGAAAGTTGTACTAGTTGGGCCAATCGCTTATATCGTATGTCAAAAAATAATGAAGACTATTTACATTAAATAAATCATGTTATTTTGTAGAGAATTTAATAATAAATCTTTTAAAAAAAAAAATTCACTTTTCTAGCTTAAAAAATAACAAAGTTATAATAAAAATACTACCTATGCCATTTATCTTGGGCCACCCGTGACTACGATATTGAATTGTGGTAATCGGTAATTAGTTTATTAAAAAGCAAATATCGTTTGAATTCCGTCTAATTCTGTCAGGCGGGTGGACAATCACTGTCTTTTTTTTGTCATTGAAAAAATCCTCAATTTCTGAAAAAAATTGATTAACGAAGAGAAAATAGCGGAGGGGGATAGCACGCCTTTCCTAGTTACCTCGGTGCTGTTGCCCCGGCAAAAAAACTAAATGATGGTTTTTCAAAAAACCGATATAAGTTTTTTGAAAAACGCAATATAAGGGATTTTTAAAAAACCGACTTTTTACGGTTTTTCAAAAAAACGAAAACGGTTTCAATCTGACTTAAGTCTGAAAAACCGATTTCGGTTTTTTGCCGCACCGTTTTATTTTACAGCGTAGACAAGGTGCAAAAACGCATTGTAAACATAGTTGGACCTGCTCTTACAGCCAACCTCCAACCATTATCACATTGTCGTAATGTTACTTCTCTTTCTCTTTTCTACAAATACTATAATGGACACTGCTCTAAAGAGCTAGCGTCTCTTATGCCATCTACTAAAATTCATTCTCGTGTTACTCGTCATTCAATTAAGTCTCATCCTTTTTCTGTATCTGTTCCTATGCGCTCCAAAAACGCTTATTTGTCTAGTTTTTTTCCTCGAACATCGGTTCTTTGGAATTCGCTTCCTTCATCTAGCTTTCCTGATTCATATAATTTGCAATCTTTTAAGTCGTCCGTCAATCGTTATCTTGCTCTACAAGGTTCTTAGGAATTCGCTTCTTTCATCTTTTTTTCCTGATACATATAATTTGCAATCTTTTAAGTCGTCCGTCAATCGTTATCTTGCTCTGCAATCTTCAGCTTTTCTCTTCCAATAACTTCCAACTTTAATTAGTGGTTGCTTGCAGCCTTGTTAGAAGCGAAGATGTTTAAAAAAGAAAAGAAAAATATTGTTAAATGATTCTTTATGACAGGATCTTACGATCCTCTTCGAGTTTCAATGTTCTTAAATTTTATGTACGACGGTATTTTACCAGAATATCTAGTAATAAGAGCAAACAAACAATCAAACAAACAAAAACTAAATAAATAAATGCTAATATAGCCGTTTAGCATTTTACTCTACATAAAGCTTAAACCCTCGTAAACAAGTTATTAGAAAAGAGATCATCTTTTTTTTTAAAAAGATATTCTTATTACTTGTTAAGAATGACGTCCTCTGTAACTGATTGTGTAATAATTTATAAAAATACATTTTACAGTTGAACATAGTAAAAAATGTGTGCTTAAATACTTTGTTTTAGAATAATCATCATTTTAAATATCTACAATTCACTTAAATTCATTGAAAAAATAGTATATTTTCAAAACCCTTTTTTCACACAATCAATTTAAAATACGCTCACAATACGACTCATCAATATTCATATTCAAAAGACCTTTTGCTATATTTCACCATGTTTCTCAGGGTTGATTTTTCAACATTTTATGGCTTGATCTATATACTTGATCTATATTATAATACACTTAAAAAAACACCTGCTAAAAAAAGCCATAAATCTATTTTAATAGAATGAAAGCAAATTGTGAATTTACGAAAAAGAAAAGTTTTTTGTGGTTACTTTGATGAAGCTTTTTTGAAACATATCAAAAAATTTTATTGAAATATTTCACCTTAAAAAAGTATATTTATTTTCATTTTTAAAAATATATTTTTGATATTTATGAATATAATTCTTAAATAAATGTTTCAAATATCTTAATCAAATATCTTAAAAAATAAAATCTTCTTATATTGCGGTAGTTTAATGAAATGATTTTGATCGACTTTTTTGATTAAATATTCCACTGTGCGATGCCTAAAAATAACTATGCGGTCGTCCATAAATTACGCTTTAGGGGTAGAAGAGGTGTAATGCTTTTGTGACGATTAATACGGAACTTGTTACTAAAGTGTTACAATGTTAAGACGAGGGGGGAGAAGGGGGTCTAAAACGGTCTAAAATTGTGTAACGTAATTTATGGACGACCCCAAATTAGGGTTAAGCTAGGAAAAATTAGAAATTATAATAAGTGTTATGACGATAAAATAATAAAAATAAATAAATCGATGAGAAAGTTTTAAAAAGTATTCTGGTGGTAAATTACCTGGCAAACATAGTAGGATAATGTACCCTTAAACAATATCCTACGAATTCAGTACGATAGGGAAAACGTTTTATCTTCTAAAAACTCATCTTAATTTATATTAGAATTTCGATACCATGTCTCAAGTGAAAACAAAAACTAAATCGTTAAAAAAAACTGCAATATTTGACTTTTGTAATTTTGTTTTTAAAACTTTTACATTATTGTAACATTGCATTTTCTATCCACGACCTGAAATAAACAACATTTGCGAAGACAGTGTAAGTTTTGTCTGATCGGCAATCGCCTGATCCATGACTAACAGCTCCATAAACCTGCCATTTACCGCCAATGTTGCAAACTAACGGACCACCGCTATCACCATGGCAACCAGAAATTTGAGTTGCTCCACCGTCACCAGCGCAAAGCATTCCTTTTGTTATAGAAACTGGTATTGTTATTCTGTTCAAATTTTCACACGTTCGACTGTCAACAACATTCATTTTTGCTTGCTGGAGGACGTTTGTCATACTTCCAGGATGACTTATTTTACCCCATCCTAAAAAATATTTATAAAGTTACAGTTGCTTTGAGTTGATATACTTTAGACATGTGATCATAAAGTTACTCTATGTGACCCTATGGACATGTGGTCATAAAAATAGAAAATGTGAGCACGCATATAAATGACCAATAGACTGCCTATACTTGAGCAAAGCAACAACAAAAATACAAGGTCTCATTTTGTAAACTGTGACAAGTAGTTTTTATTTTTACGTCTTTAAATTGATCATAAATTTTCACGTACAGTCGTTTAACTTTTAACTGATGGGAAGAAAAAAAATTATCTTTGTCTATAGGACATTTTATGATGCTATATAAACAAAATGTAGTGAGGTATTAAATAACTGGCGACTTATTTATTGTAGTAATGTATAACTGGCGACTAGATTCTATGCACTTTGTTTTGTCGTTTTAGTTGCAAATCATTTATCATTAAATATTAATTGTATCGATAAAATTATTAAAAATGCGGCTAAAAATCTAAAATCACTATTGCACAAACATTATACTGTACATATATACTTTAAACTTTGTAGACACATATATTAAGTATATAGCATATTATTATACGCATTTAAAGTTTGTACTTAATTTATACACATGTAAAGTTTGTACTTATTAAAGTATGTGCTTGCATACTGATGTACTCGCAGTGTTATACAGTGCTTGTAAAGTTAAAAAAACATGGCAAAAATAAAAATAAAGAATATCAAAAGTTTTACTAAAATTGGTATACCTGTAATAAAGCATGTAGTCCCCGGTGCAGCTTCTATAGTAGGTAAACATGCAGTGCTGACGTAACTGCTTAGCCTACAAGGTCGTGATAATTTAATAAGCGCTATGTCATTGTCAAGCGTTTGTGGATTGTAACCTCTATGTTTTATGATTTTTAATGCTGGAATATCTTCTTCTGTTCCTTCATTAACACTCAAAGTGTGTTCTCCGGTCCTTAAATTCAATAGCAAAAGTAAACTTTTGTTGTTTAAATTGAAATCAAAAATTCAAAAATAAAACTTGAAATATTATATTTTGTTAATCATATTCAAACAATTTAAAAAAGCTACAGCATAAGAATCATGTTAAAAATTTTTTTTTTTAAATAACATTGTTTAAATTAAATCAAAAACTTATTCAACAAAAATGACTGTTAAAGACACCATTCCATGATCAAATACTTTTCCATAATTTGATTGTTAGATTTTTAGAATTAGATCTTGATTTTTTTTTTACCTGTATATTACGAAAATTAATTTTTCAGCTGTATTTGAAAAAAGGCTTGTCATTAACTTAGCTATAAGTTTTCTGGCCGTGATAAAGTTTTGGTAAAAAAGTTTTAAAAAAGGCAAATTGCTGCACTCGACTTATTGCAAGCCGATATATTAGTTAATGCAAGTCGATATATGAAACAAAATTTGCAATTTATGTTAATTAAAGCTTTTTAAATAAAATTACATTTTCATCTGAACTAATACACATTAAATTAAGACGTATTTAAATCAAAAATTTGAAAATAGGTTGTAAATAAAAATGACCCATTCCAAATTGATAAATAAATAATAAATAGATAAATTATTATAAAAAGAGGTCGACAAATTTAATGAGTCTTGAAAACGTTTGTTTCGTTGTTTAATGAAAAGTTCACGTTAAAAAATATGTTAGAAAAAACATTCATTAAATTGAATAAAAACACATCAATTAGGTATAATAGCACTTTAAAGGCTCGGCAAAACGTGCATTCTATAACAGATGTGCGTTTAACATACTGTTACTTTTCTATCGAGATTTTGCATGTATGTCTGCTAAAAATCAACCTTGATTACACTCTAAATTTATTATTTATTTCATCAATCATGAGCAAGTAACAGCTTCTAGTGTTCTCCCATATTTGAGTTAACATGCAATGAGCAACTGTATCAATTAAATGACTACAATAGATAAACAGCAACAGCAGCAAAACAACGTTGCTATTGTTACTATTTATTTACTAACGAAAATAAATGGAGAGATATAGTAAGTAGAAGCATTTAAAAATAAAAACCAGAACTTCTCTCACCTTGTATATATTTGCGACGCGTCGAATTCTTTTCCGTGTATACAATGAGCGGCAGTAAGTACCCATTCTCTGTGAATGAGTGTTCCTCCACAGAACGCTTTTCCTCCCTGCCAAAGCAATACTTGCCAAGGCCACGAGCCTTTTGTTGGAGTTATTCCTGCAATTACACGACTACTTTGAATTGATGGTTTTCCGCACCCTAAGAAAATGGCTTTAAACTAAACTTGGTGCACTAAAACAATTTTTAGCAAAATGAAGAACGCTTTTCAAATACTTTTATGTTAACTATAAAAAGTAACGCTTCAACATATAACGTGAATGTAAAAGTATAGATAATATTTGTCTATGTAAGTTGTCCATTATACCAGTGAAAAAAAGCGCTTGTCGCACATGGGTTCCATGTGAGTTTCCATGTAACAACTCACATAGAATCCATGTGATGAAAGCGTTTTTTTTTTTATTTTGCTCTGAGATTAGTTATACGTCATAATACTACATTAAGCCAATGTTTTTAAGACTAATTATAACATTGTTTTTTTCTTTAATACTTAATCTATAACACTTTTAATCATCAAAAAATAGGTACTCTGTAAATATTTTGATATTGAGAAAAAAAAGTTTTTCAATAACGCAACATTAATGCGGCGTTAATGACTGTTTCGTTAATTTCCACAAGTATTACATACATTAAATAACTTATCGACATTGTTTTAAATTTCTTTTTCGTACAAAGCTGTCATTTTGTTTATAAATTGTGTATAACAACAACTAAAAAAAATTTCCAAGCCAAAAAGTAATTTTGCTGACTAAAAAAAGTAACATTGAAGCTGGCTTTAATATTTTGTTTAATTCGTTAACGATTAAATTTGTCACTGGTTTTGGCTTGATACTGTTGGCTATTGTTAGTTGATGAAAACAAAATGACCTACCTACTGGAAGTACACCAGGTATTGAACCTAAATTATAAATTAGAAAAGTTTCAGTTTCTATTGATTTATATTGTTATTTATGTTTTTTTTACATTCGAACATTTTAAATCAAAATTTCACGATAGAATTTTAAAGGGTAAACTTAATTACAGTAGTTGCATGTTTGTTCGCAATATTGACTCATGAATGCAACCAATGAGGGTTGCGTGCACAATACTTGATTTGCTTGACACCATTGTTGTGAATAGTCTGAGCAAGCTAAATAAAAAATCCATGAACAGTTTGGTTTAGTTTTTACATTTTTTACATAATTTAGTTATTTGTTAAAAATTACAAATGCGACGTCACCGTAACGAAATGCTAAATAATTACCTGAAGCCGTTGTAGTTATGGCAGCCATTAATGAGAAAAAAAACAATGTTTTTATCATTTTGCGACCTTATTTCGAGGTTTTCTATTGCGTCCTTGTTTGGAGGTTTTCAAACTATTGCGATATTATTCAGTGATTTTCAATCTGTTATATAGGTAAGACTTGTTTGCTCATTCTCACAAACTGTGAGAATGAGCAAACAAGTCTCACCCACTCCCCCAAACATTGACTTGTTTGTTCATATTGCGCGTCTGTTTCGTTTTGTTATGTTTCTTTTTTTTTTTGGTTATTAATTTATTTGATTTATTATAAATATATTTTAAAATAAAACAATAAAGCTTCAAGTAAACACCAACTCAGGTGTCAGCAGCTGTTATTTTTCTCGAAACTTAGCTCTTACATGTTTTGTAAGAGCATGTTTTTAAGAATTATTAGGTTTCTAAGAATTATTAAGTTTCTAAGAATTATTTAGTTTCTAAAAATAATAAAGTTTCTAAGAATTATTAAAGTTCTAAATATCATTAAAAATGTTTTTTGCTTTCGGCGTAATTATGATAAACTAAAGTTAAATAGAAAAAAATTTTTATAATTTATTTAACAAGTATGTATAATTGAAAAAAGTCTGAAAAAAACAAGATTTAGAACTGCGAATCTTGCTCTCTATTGCAACATTTTATGACATAATAATAATAATAATAATAATAATAATAATAATTTATATATATATATATATATATATATATATATATATAGCCTTATCACTGGTCTTTTATAAAATCAAGCAAGTACGTAAGTTGCAATGGTCTTTTATAAAAAAAACGGATGTCAGTTTCAATTACAGATTAATTTAAAAACTAATTTTCAAAGAACTTCATAAAGCAGCTTAAGAGCCGTGTCAAAAGCAGTTTTAAAATTAATGCTTTATTTTTCTTTTGACTATAATTTCGACGATGTTAAAGCAAAGTAAACTAAACCTCAAAATTTTTTATTTTGCTTTGTCTACTAATAGTCAACCCTTTTGCTAGGCTATTAGACAAATTAGTCTGGTTGTGTGTAGGTAGATGATGCATAATGTTTTTATGGGAAACCGTAGTAATGAAAATGCACTAATTTTTGACTTTGTATCCACTTTATTAGTTTAATAATAAAAAGTAATTAGAATTTAACACTTTACTTAATAAAGCTTAACATAAAAGTTATAAATTTGTCTTAAAGTTAAATCTGTTTTTTTAATTTAATTTAATTTGTTTTTTATTCATACATGGGAAATTTGACGTTACTGTTGTAGTCTTGACTCAACTTTGACTTTTTTTTTTTTTTTTAATAAGGAATACTTTTATTTATTGCTTTATTTATTGTATATATTGAATACTTTTATTTAATAATATTTTTTCATAAAGAATTATTTTTTCAAAAAGATTTTTTTTAATAATAAATATTTAATTATCTTCTTAGTTTCGTAAGTTAGTTTCGATATTTAATTTAATTTCTACGTTTAATTCGATATTTTTTAATTTAGTTTCGATAGCAAGTCGTTTCTAGCCCCTCTCCCTCACAACTAGACTTGAGAGCGATACATTTCATTATCATACATTTTGATAAGATAAATTTAAAAAATGATTATAAATTTAAAAAATAATTAAACGGTGACAGCATTTATTTTTTTATCCGGGTATATAAATATTAAAGCACACGAAAAAGTTAGAAAAGAGTTTCTTTTTTAAAAATCAAGCTTTAGATATAGGATTTATTTTAAATTATTAAGACGTTGATCTTGTGATTATGTTGAATTTTATTATTTTTTCAGATTTTTTCTTTTTAAACTTAAACTTAAAAAATCATTTCTATTTTGTAAACCTTAATAAAGCTAATATAATTTAATATAATATATTATATAATACTTTCAAAAATTACCGTCGAAAAACTCTCTACTGCCAAAACGCTTGAAAAATGTTCTGGAGAAACGATCTACGGAAGTTTTTGTTGAAGATATGAGTATTTAATTGTAGAAATCTGTGGTTCAGAATGGTTTTGAATCTTCAACTCAAAAACACTTTGATTTTAACAAACTTTTATGTCACGGAAATGTTATTGATCCTGACAATATATAAATATACTATGATATCTACAAACATAAATAGAGAACCTCAATTACTACAGTGGAAAGTAGTTACTACATTCCACTGTAGTAAATTATTAAAACATACATAAATTCGGGTACGAAGAAATAAAAACATAGAAATTAACTGTTGTGTACAATTCACTGATCGCGACTGTATATGTATATGTGTGTGTATATATATATATATATATATATATATATATATATATATATATATATATATATATATATTATATATATATATATATATATATATATATATATACATATATTTATATTTCTAACTTTTTCGTGTGCTTTAATATTTATATACCCGGATAAAAAAATAAATGCTGTCACCGTTTAATTATTTTTTAAATTTATAATCATTTTTTAAATTTATCTTATCAAAATGTATGATAATGAAATGTATCGCTCTCAAGTCTAGTTGTGAGGGAGAGGGGCTAGAAACGACTTGCTATCGAAACTAAATTAAAAAATATCGAATTAAACGTAGAAATTAAATTAAATATCGAAACTAACTTACGAAACTAAGAAGATAATTAAATATTTATTATTAAAAAAAATCTTTTTGAAAAAATAATTCTTTATGAAAAAATATTATTAAATAAAAGTATTCAATATATACAATAAATAAAGCAATAAATAAAAGTATTCCTTATTAAAAAAAAAAAAAAAGTCAAAGTTGAGTCAAGACTACAACAGTAACGTCAAATTTCCCATGTATGAATAAAAAACAAATTAAATGAAATTAAAAAAACAGATTTAACTTTAAGACAAATTTATAACTTTTATGTTAAGCTTTATTAAGTAAAGTGTTAAATTCTAATTACTTTTTATTATTAAACTAATAAAGTGGATACAAAGTCAAAAATTAGTGCATTTTCATTACTACGGTTTCCCATAAAAACATTATGCATCATCTACCTACACACAACCAGACTAATTTGTCTAATAGCCTAGCAAAAGGGTTGACTATTAGTAGACAAAGCAAAATAAAAAATTTTGAGGTTTAGTTTACTTTGCTTTAACATCGTCGAAATTATAGTCAAAAGAAAAATAAAGCATTAATTTTAAAACTGCTTTTGACACGGCTCTTAAGCTGCTTTATGAAGTTCTTTGAAAATTAGTTTTTAAATTAATCTGTAATTGAAACTGACATCCGTTTTTTTTATAAAAGACCATTGCAACTTACGTACTTGCTTGATTTTATAAAAGACCAGTGATAAGGCTATATATATATATATATATATATATATATATATAAATTATTATTATTATTATTATTATTATTATTATTATGTCATAAAATGTTGCAATAGAGAGCAAGATTCGCAGTTCTAAATCTTGTTTTTTTCAGACTTTTTTCAATTATACATACTTGTTAAATAAATTATAAAAATTTTTTTCTATTTAACTTTAGTTTATCATAATTACGCCGAAAGCAAAAAACATTTTTAATGATATTTAGAACTTTAATAATTCTTAGAAACTTTATTATTTTTAGAAACTAAATAATTCTTAGAAACTTAATAATTCTTAGAAACCTAATAATTCTTAAAAACATGCTCTTACAAAACATGTAAGAGCTAAGTTTCGAGAAAAATAACAGCTGCTGACACCTGAGTTGGTGTTTACTTGAAGCTTTATTGTTTTATTTTAAAATATATTTATAATAAATCAAATAAATTAATAACCAAAAAAAAAAAGAAACATAACAAAACGAAACAGACGCGCAATATGAACAAACAAGTCAATGTTTGGGGGAGTGGGTGAGACTTGTTTGCTCATTCTCACAGTTTGTGAGAATGAGCAAACAAGTCTTACCTATATAACAGATTGAAAATCACTGAATAATATCGCAATAATTTGAAAACCTCCAAACAAGGACGCAATAGAAAACCTCGAAATAAGGTCGCAAAATGATAAAAACATTGTTTTTTTCTCATTAATGGCTGCCATAACTACAACGGCTTCAGGTAATTATTTAGCATTTCGTTACGGTGACGTCGCATTTGTAATTTTTAACAAATAACTAAATTATGTAAAAAATGTAAAAACTAAACCAAACTGTTCATGGATTTTTTATTTAGCTTGCTCAGACTATTCACAACAATGGTGTCAAGCAAATCAAGTATTGTGCACGCAACCCTCATTGGTTGCATTCATGAGTCAATATTGCGAACAAACATGCAACTACTGTAATTAAGTTTACCCTTTAAAATTCTATCGTGAAATTTTGATTTAAAATGTTCGAATGTAAAAAAAACATAAATAACAATATAAATCAATAGAAACTGAAACTTTTCTAATTTATAATTTAGGTTCAATACCTGGTGTACTTCCAGTAGGTAGGTCATTTTGTTTTCATCAACTAACAATAGCCAACAGTATCAAGCCAAAACCAGTGACAAATTTAATCGTTAACGAATTAAACAAAATATTAAAGCCAGCTTCAATGTTACTTTTTTTAGTCAGCAAAATTACTTTTTGGCTTGGAAATTTTTTTTAGTTGTTGTTATACACAATTTATAAACAAAATGACAGCTTTGTACGAAAAAGAAATTTAAAACAATGTCGATAAGTTATTTAATGTATGTAATACTTGTGGAAATTAACGAAACAGTCATTAACGCCGCATTAATGTTGCGTTATTGAAAAACTTTTTTTTCTCAATATCAAAATATTTACAGAGTACCTATTTTTTGATGATTAAAAGTGTTATAGATTAAGTATTAAAGAAAAAAACAATGTTATAATTAGTCTTAAAAACATTGGCTTAATGTAGTATTATGACGTATAACTAATCTCAGAGCAAAATAAAAAAAAAAACGCTTTCATCACATGGATTCTATGTGAGTTGTTACATGGAAACTCACATGGAACCCATGTGCGACAAGCGCTTTTTTTCACTGGTATAATGGACAACTTACATAGACAAATATTATCTATACTTTTACATTCACGTTATATGTTGAAGCGTTACTTTTTATAGTTAACATAAAAGTATTTGAAAAGCGTTCTTCATTTTGCTAAAAATTGTTTTAGTGCACCAAGTTTAGTTTAAAGCCATTTTCTTAGGGTGCGGAAAACCATCAATTCAAAGTAGTCGTGTAATTGCAGGAATAACTCCAACAAAAGGCTCGTGGCCTTGGCAAGTATTGCTTTGGCAGGGAGGAAAAGCGTTCTGTGGAGGAACACTCATTCACAGAGAATGGGTACTTACTGCCGCTCATTGTATACACGGAAAAGAATTCGACGCGTCGCAAATATATACAAGGTGAGAGAAGTTCTGGTTTTTATTTTTAAATGCTTCTACTTACTATATCTCTCCATTTATTTTCGTTAGTAAATAAATAGTAACAATAGCAACGTTGTTTTGCTGCTGTTGCTGTTTATCTATTGTAGTCATTTAATTGATACAGTTGCTCATTGCATGTTAACTCAAATATGGGAGAACACTAGAAGCTGTTACTTGCTCATGATTGATGAAATAAATAATAAATTTAGAGTGTAATCAAGGTTGATTTTTAGCAGACATACATGCAAAATCTCGATAGAAAAGTAACAGTATGTTAAACGCACATCTGTTATAGAATGCACGTTTTGCCGAGCCTTTAAAGTGCTATTATACCTAATTGATGTGTTTTTATTCAATTTAATGAATGTTTTTTCTAACATATTTTTTAACGTGAACTTTTCATTAAACAACGAAACAAACGTTTTCAAGACTCATTAAATTTGTCGACCTCTTTTTATAATAATTTATCTATTTATTATTTATTTATCAATTTGGAATGGGTCATTTTTATTTACAACCTATTTTCAAATTTTTGATTTAAATACGTCTTAATTTAATGTGTATTAGTTCAGATGAAAATGTAATTTTATTTAAAAAGCTTTAATTAACATAAATTGCAAATTTTGTTTCATATATCGACTTGCATTAACTAATATATCGGCTTGCAATAAGTCGAGTGCAGCAATTTGCCTTTTTTAAAACTTTTTTACCAAAACTTTATCACGGCCAGAAAACTTATAGCTAAGTTAATGACAAGCCTTTTTTCAAATACAGCTGAAAAATTAATTTTCGTAATATACAGGTAAAAAAAAAATCAAGATCTAATTCTAAAAATCTAACAATCAAATTATGGAAAAGTATTTGATCATGGAATGGTGTCTTTAACAGTCATTTTTGTTGAATAAGTTTTTGATTTAATTTAAACAATGTTATTTAAAAAAAAAAATTTTTAACATGATTCTTATGCTGTAGCTTTTTTAAATTGTTTGAATATGATTAACAAAATATAATATTTCAAGTTTTATTTTTGAATTTTTGATTTCAATTTAAACAACAAAAGTTTACTTTTGCTATTGAATTTAAGGACCGGAGAACACACTTTGAGTGTTAATGAAGGAACAGAAGAAGATATTCCAGCATTAAAAATCATAAAACATAGAGGTTACAATCCACAAACGCTTGACAATGACATAGCGCTTATTAAATTATCACGACCTTGTAGGCTAAGCAGTTACGTCAGCACTGCATGTTTACCTACTATAGAAGCTGCACCGGGGACTACATGCTTTATTACAGGTATACCAATTTTAGTAAAACTTTTGATATTCTTTATTTTTATTTTTGCCATGTTTTTTTAACTTTACAAGCACTGTATAACACTGCGAGTACATCAGTATGCAAGCACATACTTTAATAAGTACAAACTTTACATGTGTATAAATTAAGTACAAACTTTAAATGCGTATAATAATATGCTATATACTTAATATATGTGTCTACAAAGTTTAAAGTATATATGTACAGTATAATGTTTGTGCAATAGTGATTTTAGATTTTTAGCCGCATTTTTAATAATTTTATCGATACAATTAATATTTAATGATAAATGATTTGCAACTAAAACGACAAAACAAAGTGCATAGAATCTAGTCGCCAGTTATACATTACTACAATAAATAAGTCGCCAGTTATTTAATACCTCACTACATTTTGTTTATATAGCATCATAAAATGTCCTATAGACAAAGATAATTTTTTTTCTTCCCATCAGTTAAAAGTTAAACGACTGTACGTGAAAATTTATGATCAATTTAAAGACGTAAAAATAAAAACTACTTGTCACAGTTTACAAAATGAGACCTTGTATTTTTGTTGTTGCTTTGCTCAAGTATAGGCAGTCTATTGGTCATTTATATGCGTGCTCACATTTTCTATTTTTATGACCACATGTCCATAGGGTCACATAGAGTAACTTTATGATCACATGTCTAAAGTATATCAACTCAAAGCAACTGTAACTTTATAAATATTTTTTAGGATGGGGTAAAATAAGTCATCCTGGAAGTATGACAAACGTCCTCCAGCAAGCAAAAATGAATGTTGTTGACAGTCGAACGTGTGAAAATTTGAACAGAATAACAATACCAGTTTCTATAACAAAAGGAATGCTTTGCGCTGGTGACGGTGGAGCAACTCAAATTTCTGGTTGCCATGGTGATAGCGGTGGTCCGTTAGTTTGCAACATTGGCGGTAAATGGCAGGTTTATGGAGCTGTTAGTCATGGATCAGGCGATTGCCGATCAGACAAAACTTACACTGTCTTCGCAAATGTTGTTTATTTCAGGTCGTGGATAGAAAATGCAATGTTACAATAATGTAAAAGTTTTAAAAACAAAATTACAAAAGTCAAATATTGCAGTTTTTTTTAACGATTTAGTTTTTGTTTTCACTTGAGACATGGTATCGAAATTCTAATATAAATTAAGATGAGTTTTTAGAAGATAAAACGTTTTCCCTATCGTACTGAATTCGTAGGATATTGTTTAAGGGTACATTATCCTACTATGTTTGCCAGGTAATTTACCACCAGAATACTTTTTAAAACTTTCTCATCGATTTATTTATTTTTATTATTTTATCGTCATAACACTTATTATAATTTCTAATTTTTCCTAGCTTAACCCTAATTTGGGGTCGTCCATAAATTACGTTACACAATTTTAGACCGTTTTAGACCCCCTTCTCCCCCCTCGTCTTAACATTGTAACACTTTAGTAACAAGTTCCGTATTAATCGTCACAAAAGCATTACACCTCTTCTACCCCTAAAGCGTAATTTATGGACGACCGCATAGTTATTTTTAGGCATCGCACAGTGGAATATTTAATCAAAAAAGTCGATCAAAATCATTTCATTAAACTACCGCAATATAAGAAGATTTTATTTTTTAAGATATTTGATTAAGATATTTGAAACATTTATTTAAGAATTATATTCATAAATATCAAAAATATATTTTTAAAAATGAAAATAAATATACTTTTTTAAGGTGAAATATTTCAATAAAATTTTTTGATATGTTTCAAAAAAGCTTCATCAAAGTAACCACAAAAAACTTTTCTTTTTCGTAAATTCACAATTTGCTTTCATTCTATTAAAATAGATTTATGGCTTTTTTTAGCAGGTGTTTTTTTAAGTGTATTATAATATAGATCAAGTATATAGATCAAGCCATAAAATGTTGAAAAATCAACCCTGAGAAACATGGTGAAATATAGCAAAAGGTCTTTTGAATATGAATATTGATGAGTCGTATTGTGAGCGTATTTTAAATTGATTGTGTGAAAAAAGGGTTTTGAAAATATACTATTTTTTCAATGAATTTAAGTGAATTGTAGATATTTAAAATGATGATTATTCTAAAACAAAGTATTTAAGCCCACATTTTTTACTTTGTTCAAGTGTAAAATGTTTTTTTATAAATTATTACACAATCAGTTACAGAGGACGTCATTCTTAACAAGTAATAAGAATATCTTTTTTAAAAAAAAGATGATCTCTTTTCTAATAACTTGTTTACGAGGGTTTAAGCTTTATGTAGAGTAAAATGCTAAACGGCTATATTAGCATTTATTTATTTAGTTTTTGTTTGTTTGATTGTTTGTTTGCTCTTATTACTAGATATTCTGGTAAAATACCGTCGTACATAAAATTTAAGAACATGGAAACTCGAAGAGGATCGTAAGATCCTGTCACAAAGAATCATTTAACAATATTTTTTTTTCTTTTTTAAACATCTTCGCTTCTAACACAATAGCAATACTCCTTCCCTCTCCTTAAACCATGGCTAAAATTTTGATACGATTGAATCATTGATATCTTGATACGAAGTCTTGTTTTGTTTAAAGTTTTACATAATTTACGTAACCTATATATTCTATGTTATATATAGATGTATCTATTGATAAAAAAATATTCAAAATTGGCTAAATCAAGTTGATTGCAAATGATGCTCGTCAACAACGATATGAAAAATGAGATATTTTTATGAAAATAGTGCAATCCTGTTACTTTCTGGATTCTTTTAATAATATTTAAAATGTTATTTTAAAAATTTGTTTTGTTTACATGATAATAATCTACTTTACATCAATCAATTCGGTTTCAAGAAAGATAACTTAACTGAGCATGTAATTATCCAATTTGTACGTGAAATCTCAAAATCATTCCAAAAATCACAATATACACTAGGAATTTTTATTGACCTATCAAAAGCTTTTGATACGGTCAATCACCATATTTCGATTTATAAACTCAAATATTACGGAATAAAAAATAAAACTTTAAAATGGTTTAAAAGTTATCTATCTAACCGAAAACAGTTTGTACCATTTAACAATGATTATCAACCCACTTTTCTTAATATAACCTGTGGAGTCCCACAAGGTTCAATACTTGGACCTCTCCTTTTCAAATTTATATAAATGACTTAATTAAAGCTTCAAAACAATCTTATTCCTTTCAAACTATGATATCGCTGAACTCACACATATATCTAGTTGGTTCAAATGTAATAAGTTAATCTTGAATACTAATAAAACAAAATGGGTTTTACTTCATTTGATTACAAAATAGCGATTCTTCCATCAAAATTATCTCAAATCTTTATTGATCATACGGTAATAAAGCGAGATTTTGTTACAAAATTTTTAGGTGTTTATCTTGATGAAAACATTACTTGGAATCACCATATTGATTATTTACGTACAAAAATTTGGGGATCTTATATAAATCACGAATCTATCTCAATAAGAAAGTCTTAATCCAACTTTATTACTTATTTATACATAGTTGCAACGTCTTTATCTCCGTTAGAAACGCGCAATCCGTATAATCAATTTTGCAAATCGCTTCTCTCGTTCGAACCATTATTTTATTGAAATGAGAATTCTGAATAATATACGAGTCAAATGTATTTAACATTTTTTGTTTTGTATATACATGGATAAATAACTTATCCTTAGCTGTCTTCAAAGAACTTTTCTCTTTTAAATCAATCAGTAAATTCGCTTTGAGAAATAATAACTTTTTAAATGAACCTTTTTGTCAAACAAACTTTAATCAATTTTGTATTACCTATCGAGCGCCATACCTTCGGAAAAAAATTGTGTGTTGAATTTTGATTTTGAAGTACTTATTACATTTCACCTTTTTAAAAAAAAACTGAAAAACCTCATTCTTTCATTAGAAAGCATATTGAGTAATTATTAGTAGTAAAAGTTAAAAATATATTTTGGTCTATTTTTTTATTGTTTATATTCATGTTTACGTTTATAGAAGTTTGTTTCTACTTATTTTATTTATTGTTCTTATACTTTTACTTTTAATTTATATATTGGTTTACTCTAGTATAAAATTCTGATGAGAAGATCTTTTCTTCAGACACAGATTATTTATCTTGCAAGTTATTTAAAAGTTTATTATTTTTTACCTTATCTTTGTTAAATACTTATTTAAGCTTCTGACGATAAGATCTTTGCGATCTTCTTTCAGATACCTTGTTTATATTTGTTATATTTTCTATCATTGTAAGTTTATATTATTATTTTTATCATTGCTTATTTAAAGCTGTACAACAATTAACAAAAGTAAACCAAAAAAAAAAAAAAAAAAGCATTAAATATTTATAAAATCAGTTTACATCAAATTTTAGTTTTTATGTATAGATGTAAAATTTTGTAAAAATATTTGAATTCTATTTTAGTAAAACCTGTCATATATACACTACAAGATTCTAGAAAAACAACTTCGCTGTTCTAAAATATAGTTTTAAATAGAGCTTATACTCAAATAAGTATCGTGGGCCATGGAAAACATTCTCAGACATGGCTAATAAAAAGGCAACCTCTCTAGATCTATTTAAAAAGGAATCTAAATGGTTCTTCTTATTTATTCGATTAAACTATGCTTGATTTTAATGTTTTTTTAAATAAAGTAAAACTCAAATGAAAAAATTAAGATAAATCAAAAAATAAAAGAAATTTATTATCAAAATCCATATAACAAAGTTTATTAATGATATTACCTCTTTCTAAGAATGGTATGTGTGTAATATTTATTTATTTTTTTCCACTGTAGAAAATGTAAGCAGTTTAGCAATTACTATTTGCTTCTTTATGTAAAACAATACGATATATTCTAGTTATGAATTATATATTACCTTCTAGTTTATAAATTTACGTCATTATAATAAAATATTTGTAAATTACGATTTTATAAAAATTTCGCTCGATGATAAGACATCATGTCTTGTTCTTGCTCCAGCTATTTATTTTATTGTATATGTATGTATATGAAAATTGTATTTATAGTAAAAGGCGAAAATTTTTTTATTTATTTCTCTAGTGACTGAAATTTGCGTTTCTCTGTTCCAAACTTTTTTTATTATAATGAATACCATTCTTTGTAAACTACTTTGTAAAGTATTTACATATTATAAATTAGAATTAAATAAGAGTAAAGTAAAGATTGCCAGTTTTGTTTTTATGAAAATAATAGACAAAACATAAAAGAGTTTCCGTGCGTGGTTTTTTTAAAAAAATGCCCATCGCATGATTTAAAATATAGTCACTCGTTTTAACGTAGAACACGTGTTTAAGAGAAATATATTCAATACCGGTATTATACCGGTATTGCCGGTATTGAAATTATTCAGTACCGAAATACCGGTGTTGGAAAATGGTTTCCAACACCGGTATTTGTTGGTTATTGGATGCACTAATTAGAGTTATATTTACTTCAGCTCCCAATTTAAATAAGATATTATGCTACAAAAAATAAAAATCCTCCGAACTTAAGTCCAGGTTTTTACCAACTTAAATGCTTATGCGGAAATCAAAATGCGGTGAGATCAAAAGCAAAATCATTTTAAGAAGTGCGGAACACCAAAGAGCCTGTAAAAAATGGTCAATTTTAAGATTATATTTAAGAGACACAGACCAATCTAGAACATGCCGTGGTAACTTTGATTAGCTGAATCATAAGACAGTCATTCCAGAATACAGGATAAGAAAAATTAGAGAATCCCTAGACATTAACAAAGCAAGAGTTCACCATGAAATAGTTATTGGACAAGCTGTTCTAAATCGTGATGACGGGGATAATGTTAAAACAAAAACTTGGGGACCCATTTTGACAAAAATTTAATTGACGTCACTATTATATTATTTTATTGGTTTTTGATAAAGGGTCACGCTTTGTTTGAATTAATAGAAACAATGCTCTTAGAAAAAATAAAGAACAACTTGGAAAAACTAAAATCATAAACTATGATCCAACTCAAAAACTCCTTTGCAAAGTTCAGAATACTTTACAAAATCTGAAAACAAAGTCTACAAAAAATGAATATAGACCAATTTATCCAATGGATGCTACTCCTCCACGATTATATGGTGTCATCAAAGCACATAAACCAACTAATAACTACCAAATGCGAATTATATATAATGACCCTTTTGTGCTTACTATAGTAAGCACAATAGGGTCACCTACATATAAATTATCCAATTATTTAGTAAATCTCATTACCTCCAATCTTAACAAAACAAAACTTTGTTGAATGTGCTCAATCATGGTATATCGATTCGGGTGAATTTCAAGTTTCTGTCAATATTGTTAATCTTTACCCTTCAATAACAGTTAATAAATCAATCGATACTTTAATAGAATAATTCCGTAATAGTCCTGTCTTTAATTTAAAATTATCGTTTTCAGAAATAAAAATACTTTTAGATTTGTGTTTGTCACACTGTTATTTTTTACATGAACAACATACACCTATTAGAGGATGCTGGTCCTATAGGTTTATCATTACCGGTATTAATGGCAGAGAATTTCTACAACATTATGAAGAAAAAGCGTTAATACAGGCACAATATCTTGCACCACCAATATATGTAAAATCATATAAAAGGTATGTTGAAGATATCCATTCTCGTTTTAATAATGAGGCAGAGTCAGAACGTTTTCTCGAGTTTTTAAATAATCAACTCACAAATATCAAGTATACAATTGCAAAAGAAAGTGATTCACACACAATAAATTTTCTTGATCTCTCAAATAACATATAACAAATCCGGAACATATCTTATTAATATCTATCGCAAGGATGCAATAACAAATGCGCAAATAAAGCCGCAATCTTGTCACAATCCAAGAATAATTTATGTTGTATTCAAAGGTTTCATCCAAAGAGCTTTTGCATTATGCAGTAAAGAACATAAAAAATATGAATTAACGTTTCTTACAGAAATATTCCAAGAAAATAGTCATAATAAAAAAAATACTTCAAAACAATCAACAAAACAACAGCAATGACATCAAAATAATAGAACTTAAATATATTTCTCTACCATGGATACCAGAATTAAGTATTCAATTAAACAAGATATTTGAAATTGCAGGGTATACTCCAGTTTTCAAATTACCAAAAAACCTTTGATAATTAATAACTTAAAAAAACAAGCCTCGACTTCCCAGCAACTCTTACCATGGAGTCTACAAACTGGAGTGTTCATGTGGAAATTCTATGTTGGTGAAACAAAACTCAAGACTTCAACACGCATTTGCCAACATCAATAACATACTTTTGAAGGAAAATGGAAAAATTCGGCCATGGTGGAGCATTACAGAAAATGCCACGGTGCCTTAGGCTGAAACAACACGGTTAAAGTAGAGTCAGACAATTTAAGAGAAAAGCGAGAGCCTTTCGAAATACAGTATCACCAGTGTCCTCCAAATACAGTATCACCAGTGTTCTCCAAATACAGTATCACCAGTGTTCTCCAAATGAAGGTGGTTTGAATAAAGATGACGGTGATTACGTCGCATCGTTATTTTGGAAACCTTACTTTTCTTATTTAAGGCGCAAGAACACATTAGATTGAAGTTTTATTATTTGTTTGTTTTTTAAAGGTTTTTTATATAACTTGAATAGCGAGGTTATATATAGGATAAAGTAGGGTAATTTCGGCAGGGAGATAATTTTGGCACCCCTTCAAAAGACACCTAAAAATATTTATTTATTGGAATATTAAAATTAAAGATAGGTATTGTAGTAAGATAAACAATTTTTCTAAAAATATTAGTTTAAACTATTATTTTTACATTACAGCTACGTTAATTTATGATTATTAGCTTTTTCTTAACATTTTTACTTTTTTGAAAATGTAGTATAAATGATTTTTTCTTGGAAATTTTTACCAAAAGTTGTTATTTATTTTATTCAAAAATATAAACTGAATAAAATGTGAACAACAATAAGATGAAACTCAGAGAATGTTACAAGATATAAAAGTTTCCCCAAGGACTGCACTAAGTAGATAATTTCGGCTGATAAATAGTTTTTAATTTCGGCAGTACCGAATTTGCCGACCTGTTCTTTCTCTAAAACCAAAATGGAATTAAGCGTTTGAAATATTATGTATAGAAGAAGTTGATTTTAGTAATTCAGGTATATATATATATATATATATATATATATATATATATATATATATATATATATATATATATATATATATATATATATATATATATATGTATGTATATATATAATAATTTAATTATTGTATATATATTTTGTTATATATATACATTATTATATATATTATGTCATAAAATTAATTTTTATTGTGTATATTATTATTAAGATATTATTAATAATATATTTGTCATAAATGTATATATATATATATATATATATATATATATATATATATATATATATATATATATATGTGTGTGTGTGTGTGTATATATATATATATTCATATACATGTATACATACATACATACATACATATATATATATATATATATATATATATATATATATATATATATATATATATATATATATATATATATATATGTATGTATATATATATATATATATATATATGTATGTATGTATGTATATATGTATATATATATATATATATATATATATATATATATATATATGTATGTATGTATGTATGTATGTATGTATGTATGTATGTATGTATGTATGTATGTATGTATGTATGTATGTATGTATGTATGTATGTATGTATGTATGTATGTATGTATGTATGTATGTATGTATGTATGTATGTATGTATGTATGTATGTATGTATGTATGTATGTATGTATGTATGTATGTATGTATGTATGTATGTATGTATGTATGTATGTATGTATGTATGTATGTATTTATGTATGTATGTATGTATTTATGTATTTATGTAAATATGTATATATATATATATATATATATTTATATATATATATATATATATATATATATGTATACAACTAATATGAGAAATTCATTCCATTCGTTAACAAGAGAGGAGGTAGGTAGAGCACTGACAATAAATGTTTTAAACAAACTGCACTAACATACCAGATCAAACACAACAAACATTCCAGTTGCTCTGCATAGGTTCTTAAAATAATATGCTTAATTTTTACACCCATTTGATTTGGAACTTATATTCCATTCTTTAACCTGACCATTTATCTTCTCAACCGTCTTCCCATCCAATGTATACTTTCAAAATTTCCCTCTCAGTTGAATACATAGTGACGTAGTAATAATAATATAATACAAGCAAATAAAATAATATTGACTGACAAATAGATGCTCTAGATAAAAGAAGATTTAACAACTTATCTGATATATATCAGTTATACTTATCTGTTATATATTAATCCAATTAGCCAGAGAGAAAATTCCGCTTAACTTTGTTTATTTTATACCTCCAAAATTTGTCTCGCCAAAACAGTTGTTTCAATAAAACTCGTTAGTAAATGGCTTGGGAAGTAACGCAATAAAGTTACGTCATCGCTTAGAAATGTCAACACAAGTTTAAGCGTAAAACTAAAAAAATTGGTTATAAAACATGCCAAGTTTAAAAACATATTCGCTAACATAGCAAGAGACACATAAAATAATTTTTATATCTTCATCTGCATAAAAGGTTGAAGTTTCAATAACTTACATCATCCATCAAAAAATTAATATTTTACATTTAAAAGAAATAAATTTAAAAGTATAAATGAATTAAAAATTAAGTTATAGTAAAAAAAAAACACGGATAACGTAAGAATCTGATAGAATAGACATTCATTGATAAGTGTTCAAAATTTTAACCATCAACCATGTAGCTATGTTAGCGAATCTTGGTTGGCCCAAGACAGGTTTTCCGTAAAAATCATCAAAAACAGAAAAGTGATCCAAAATCATTTCAAATATTTTAACAATGTTTATTTTTATTTCGTTTAATGTAAATATTCATTTAACGAAGAAAGATAGTTCTTTTATATTTCTTTAATTCAAAGATGAAAACGTTTATAGAAAAAAAAATACTACTAATTTAAAGTTAGTAAATTTTTATACTTTTTTTGCGGAAATTCTTTTTTTTTTTTTAAACACAAAAATTCTTGTGACGTCAAGCTCGCTTTTATATTGAGTGAAACAGCAGTGATACGTATGTATGTATGTATATATATATATATATATATATATATATATATATATATATATATATATATATATATATATATATATATATATATATATATATATATATATATATATATATATATATATATATTTATATATATATATATATAAACATTATTTTACAGCATCATATACTTAGGTCGTTAGGAAAGTTCGTAGAACTCACCTATTAAAAAAAAAAAAGAAGAGTTTTTTAAATTTTATTTTATCAAATGTTCAAAATAATGTCCATCGTTATCTATACAAAGTTGCATCCTTTCAAGCCATTTGTCAAACGTTTTTTTATACACTTCTTTGGGTATACTTTGAAGTAGCTTCGTTATGCGAGTTTTTTGACTTTTGACGTCAGTATCGTCATCAAGATTTTTTTTTATCAAGTCGAATAGCCAATAATCGGATGGAGCTAAGTCTGGTGAGTATGGTTGGTGGCGAATTATTGTAATTCCAGCTTGGTTTAGACAGTTTGTGACGGTTTCAGTCACATGGGGTCGAGCGTTATCATGGAGAAATTTGAAATTTTGAATGCCTGTTTTAGGTCTTTGCTTATTTATTTCGCATATAAGAGGTTTCAAACAATTTTTTTTATAATATTCGCTAGTAATGGTGTCTCCCTTTTCAACATAACCCAAATGAATAACACCTGTTGTTTTAAAGAAGATGTAGAACATGTTTTTCGCATAGTCTCCATGGGCCGTTTCTGAAAAGGGCTAAATTTTCCTTACATGCCTCAACTCTATTCTTGCGATTTTGATCGGTTAACTCGTGGGGTATCCAACGTGATGTTAGTTTTCTTTTTTTAAGTGCGTTGTGAATGATTTCGTTGATTGTAAAACGATTTATCGATGTCAGGGCTTCAACTATATCATGTGTTGCATGCGGATTTTCTTCAATAATGGCTCGCACACGTTCAATATTCTCAGCTGTGTACGTGGTTTGAGGGTGCCCTGAGCGAGGATCATCTTCGAGACTCTCTCTACCATCTTTAAATAAAGTAGCCCACTTGGCAACTGTACTATATTTTGAAGCTTGGTTACAATGAACTAAAACCAACTCATCGGATATGGCTTGTGCTGAAACTCCAAGTAGAGCACGGGTTTTAAAATATGCTCGATATTCAAGTTTTTCCTTTTTTTAAATTTTTTTTTTGAACGTATATAATAAAATTTAAATAACTTTTTTAATAAATATTTAAAATATTTTAACAAGTATTTAAAATGTTCATAATTAAACACAATTTAAAATGATATATAAATATTTAATTATTTCCTGTCTCATTGTATCTTCACAGATGAAGTTCTACAAACTTTCCTAACGACCTAAGTAATAGGTTTAAAATGTGTAAAATATGGTAATTGGTTAAATGAATTGTTAAAACTATCAGTAACTGCAGTTTTAGTTGATGGTTGCTTGAAATATTCTGCTGCTAAACAATATAAAATACCAAGGCAAACACTACATGACTATATAAAACGAGTGTCTCTTGATAATTATGTTAAAAAGTTAAGTACAGGACACCCGACAACACTCTCAGCTTTTCTAGAGAAAGAGCTTGTAGAAGTTCTTCTGACCATGTCACAGAGATTATTTGGTCTGTCTCCAATAGATGTGAAACAAATGGTATTCCAGTTTTGTGAAGATAATGGGATTATTCAAAAGTTTAATTGTGCAACTAAGTCAGAATGATTTAGAGGTTTTTTGAAACGTCATAATTAAATCTCCGTAAGAGTTGCTGAACCAACGTCATTGCATCGAGCCATTGGTTTTAATAGAATAAAATTTAATCGTTTTTATGATGAACTAGAAAAAATAATGTTTAACGCTAATGAAATGCAGATTATTCCACCATCAAACTTATTCAACGTAAACGAATCTGGATTGTCGATAAGCCATAAATCAGGAAAAGTTGTTGCCCTGACGGGAAAACATAATGTTGATGTTGAAAACATAATGTTGATGGCTTAACAAGCTCCGAAAGAAGAAAAACAATCACAATAGTTTGTTGCATATCAGCAAGCAAATTTTTTGTCCCTCCAATGTTGATTTATCCACTTATTCGAGTGAGGCCTGAATTTTTAAATAAAGTTTGGCCCCAGTTGGTTCTATTTCTGGTGGCAGCAAAAATGGGTGGATAACAACTGATTTGTTTGAAAAATGGTTTGATCATTTTTTACAAGCAGTCCAGCCACAGTCAAGAAACCAACCAGTTCTTTTAATTTTAGATGGACATTCAAGTCATAAAAAAAATCCTCGTGTTATTATAAAAGCTCGCGAGACAAATGTTATTATATTATCACTTCCGTCCCACTGCACGCACAAAGAAGACTTTGTGGCAGCTAAGGCTACTGATCACTCGTATGTTGTATCAAAAATTTCAAAACCAAATATTACCTCTAAAATGCACCCTACTCTCGACAATGGTTTAGACTCTGCTAAAGATTTAGATCATATTGATTTTGTCACAGAATGTGTTATTGCTTCTCAAAAAGGTAAATCATTTTAAAAGGTGTATTATTTTGACCATCTTCCACCATTTGTTTTAAACTCGAGCTCGATATTTTAAGTTAAAACAGATGTTTTAACTTAAAATATCGAGCGAAAGATTAAAAATCTTTCGCTCGATATTTTGATTGACATTAAAAAAAAAAAAAAAAAAACTTTTTTACACAATATTTTATAAAGTTAGTTATTTTTTAACTTTACTGTCGTAATGTTTAAGAAATCTTTAGCAAATGCTCCGTATTTAATGAACGTATTTTTTTTATAGAGATTATGACTTTTAAAGATAAAATTATCAAAACCAATAAATTTTTAAAAGTAAGATCTTATATAAGCTTTTATATAATTAAATTAAGTTAAAACATCTGTTTATAGTATATAGACTTATCCTTATAAAATTCTTTATAATTTTTTGAAATATTTTATGTATATTTTTTAATATAATAAAATATTTGCCTTTTTTTGTGTTATTATCTTGTTTTTTTTAATATTTTTGTTCTTCTTTTAATTTTGTTTAATTTTATTTTGGTCGCTATCTATATTACCTATTTTTGCGTTTTTTGTTTATTTTATTAAGGTGTCACTCCAATGACAAGTTTTTAACTATATGAGTGACCCCGAACCTAATTTTGTAAAATTATAAATCACTTTGTAATTATTTCAATTTTATGATTAAATAAATGGATAAAATATAATGGTTGCTTAAATAACGTTAAAAAGTCGTGCATATCGATGCCCTGCAGATATATCTATTAAATAATAGTTAAAAAATTGTTTCAAACTTACAAAGTTTTATGTAAAATTTGTTTTACAAAATACTCAAAAATGACGAAATTAGCGACCTAGTATCGTATTTTGGGCACTATGATACGGTATATTCGGCATATTTATAATATTTTAACTATAAGAAAATTATAGTTAAAATATTATAAACAGCTATAAATCTGCATTGTATAAAGTAATTGTCTCTTAAATGGAGTTTGTTACACCTAATTGGCATTTAATTAAAGGCGTTGCAATAGCAAAGATTAATAATTTTTGAACCACCTATTTTGGTAAAGTATGAATATATCAGCCAAAATAGAAACCTTTTTAGAAAAATGTGCTTCCAAAGTAAAATTGTAAATGAAATGATTACTAATTTCTATGATTTCGATGATTATTTCTAAATTCTGTTTAAATAAGAATTCATGTTTATAAGCTTATATGAAGTTAATAAAACAATATTTTAGATAACTTCAATAGTTAAACATATGAAAATAAAATACAAAATTCAAAAACAAAAGAAAACTTTATAAAAAGAGATTTATTTAAGAAAATTAAAAAACAGTTTATCAATATATGACATATAACTTTTTTTTAAAGAATCAGTGTTTCATACAATCATCACAAGTAAATACTTTTTTAGCATAAACACCACATATAGCAGCACATGTTTCATGCCACCATCTACAGCATTTATGGCATTTATCCCATATATCCTTTAAATACGGATCGACAGGATCACCATAACTGTATTGACATATTGCACAAGGTTGTTTATTAATCGCACCTTAAGCATCAAGATCATTCAAACATGCCTTTTGATGTGTAGATATATTTTTTTAATGCACTTTTTACGTGGCTGCCTGTTCTTATATTTCAAAGTTAAAGATTCCTCTAGCTGAGATTTATATGGTGATCCAATAATTTTTTTAGCATGATTTACCCTCCTTTTTATACCTGTTCGTTTTATATTTTTAATGTCAAGTCCAGCCATTGATCCAAATGTAACACCATGAGGTTGAGAGGTTTTATCAGAGGTGGCTAATTCTAATGACTTCTGAAGTGTAAATAATGAGTTTGGTGAAGCAGATTCTAAATAAAAAATATTTAATTAAAGAAGGTGAATAAAATTAGGCAATATGTAAATTATGAAAAAATAGTTAAAATGTTTTAAAGAAATTTGAACAATTTTTTTAAGAAACTTTTTTTTAGGTTAATAAAACAACAGAAAAATTATTATTTTGCTTGACTTATCCTTATAAAATTCTTTATAATTTTTTGAAATATTTTATGTATATTTTTTAATATAATAAAATATTTGCCTTTTTTTGTGTTATTATCTTGTTTTTTTTTAATATTTTTGTTCTTCTTTTAATTTTGTTTAATTTTATTTTGGTCGCTATCTATATTACCTATTTTTGCGTTTTTTGTTTATTTTATTAAGGTGTCACTCCAATGACAAGTTTTTAACTATATGAGTGACCATGAACGTAATTTTGTAAAATTATAAATCACTTTGTAATTAAATCAATTTTATGATTAAATAAATGGATAAAATATAATGGTTGCTACAGTAACACAATTTTCGTGAGTCGTCACTAAACCACTAACTCCCTCCCCCCTCCCCCATCCCCATTAGCGTGACGTTTTTTGTGGACGACATCTTATATTATAATGTGTGAACTTTTTTATATAATTAAAACAGATGTTTTAACTTAATTTAATTATATAAAAGCTTATATAAGATCTTACTTTTAAAAATTTCACGCTAATGGGGATGGGGGAGGGGGGAGGGAGTTAGTGGTTTAGTGACGACTCACGAAAATTGTGTTACTGTTATAACGAGGTACGGGGGGGGGGGGTCGTTAGTGCCTAAAATGGTTAAAAATTGCGTGATTTAATTTGTGGACGACTCCTAAGCGCGAATACTTTATTTTTATGTATTTGTTATTAATATTGAAATTTTTACTTTAGTTTATTTTATTATTCAAAACCGTTTACTCGTAATTGCCGGCAAGCAAAAATTTAAAGGTTAATGACATTCAAGTTAGTTTTAACATGTTATTAGTATTTAAAAAAGTAACGAACATTTTATTTAAAGAAGAAAAATATAAAACAATTTTTAAATTAGTTTAGGGGTCGTTTTTTTTTTTTTTTTTAAAGAAAATTACAAATATGTGTTAAAACTCGTTAAGAGCAGCCGTGGCGCAGTGGATAGAGTTCAGGGTGCGGATTCACAACTTTTGTGTAACTCTTGCGCAGCTGAGCAAAAGTTACGAAAAACTTACGCAAAATATTATTTGCGTAACTATTTGGTATTCACAACTTTTTCGCAGCATTTGCGTAAAGTTAAGGTTGCACGTGAGTTAAACAAAACTTAGGCAAAAACTTACGCAAAAACTTACCCAAAATTTAAGGAAAATATTTTATAACTATTTGTATAAAGGAAGTAGTTAGTATTATAATATTATAATTCTTTTTTTATTAAGACACACAGGGCAATGTGACCAAACAGTGAATGTTTCTTTTTTAGAGTCAGGGCTTAAATTTACTTTTAATTATTTTTTTGTTGTTGTTGGTAAATTTAAAAATGTAGCAAAACCATATAGGTCCTATTCAAATAATTGCGTGACATTCTTATATAGGGTGGAGGTGTTTGAAAGTGTCACCAAATATCACATGGGAGAGGGGGTGGTTAGCCACAGTGTGACATGACAAAATTTTTAAAATTTAAATTCTAATCAAAGCAGAATAGTAAACCTTTAGCATAAAAGTGCAAACTCAAAGATATTTTTGTTTAAAAATAATGTCACGTCACAAATAAGGCGGAAAGAGATTGTTTAAAATGTTACTTATATAAAGAAGAGAGTCAAAAAGTGTTTTGTATTATTTAAATAGCCCCATATAGCATATACGTGCAATTACTTTTAAAAGTAATTGCATATATAGCATAAACAATCTTTCAATCTATTTTGAGTATCTATTAGCAAAATAATCAAAATAATTAATAATTGGATTAAAAATGAAACAAATAAGAGTCGGTTGGTTTTTTAAATGAGATATCGATTATTTACAAAATGCTACACATCTATTATTTTAAATATAAACATTACAAGCACTCATTAAGAAGTAATTCGGGCATATTTATTCAAATCCAAATGGGTAATATGAATTGTATTATCCTGGGCTTATATAAGATAATTATTCGGCTTCCTGAATGATGCCATCAGTGAATGCCCATTGGTTTTATTTAACACTAACTCTAAACCTGCCGCGAACCTTATTTGTAAACATTGGCTTAAAAATGGCTTAACAAACTAGCTAAAATATACAGAAAACTAGCATTTAAAAGAACCATTTTTTCTATTTTTAATATAAAAAGAAAAAGAAAAACAACATGAGATTAATATTTTGAGACATTGTTTTGGCGCCCATACCAGTCCTATAGTACCAAAAAAAGTCTGGGTTCACACCTGATCAGATCATGCAACTTGTCTTGCATTGCTTCAGGATGTTAAAACAAAATGCTTTAGTTTAGCCAAAATTTCATGTTCATAAAAAAATAGAAGTGCTAAACTAAAGTGTTTTTTTTTTTTAACTTCTTGTTTTCAAACTCACTTCTTATACCCTAGAGTATAAGAAAAAATCATGATAATTGCTAAATTTTCTTTCAGTGGTCTTGTTTTATCATATAATTGACTTGAACCAAAAACACTTTTAATTACAACAACAACAAAAAATAACTGACTCTAATAAAATTCATAAATTGACTCTTTTCTTTTAAAACGTTTAAAAACTTAAAACGTTTAAATGTTTAAAAAGGTAGAATTGAAAATTGAATATAAAGTTTTAAAAATATTTAAATTGAGTTTATTAAATATTTTAATTGCTGTTATTGAACGTAATATTAATAGGTCAAACATAAAACATTTTTTTAAAGAAAAAATATTTTTTCTAACGACAGATACTCAAAAGTTTTTTCAAATGACTGTTTCTTAAACGGTGGTAGCAAATATATATTTTTTTCAAATTACGATTACTCGTCATTTAATAATGCTACCGACAGTGACCAATTGATCACTGTCGTTAGCATTATTAGATTTCACTTTTATGTAAGTTTACAGTTCGCATTTGATCGACTAACAAAAATTTATATTGAAATTGTGCATTAATTGCCAACATTAGACTATTTTAAAAAAAGTTGCGATTTTGTCGCAGAGAATGGTTTTTTTCTGAAACAGTCAAATAAACTAGCATTTTTACATTTACACCAAATTTTAATGAACATTCATTTAAGTATAAATGAATTTTAAAATTAAAAATTTTTAGAATTCTCATACGTAACTTTTTTCATTTTATTTTACATAGAATTAATTAAAAATTAATTTGATTAACATTAAAAAAGTTAATTTCACTGAATTTGAAACTAACTTCTGTTAATTAAAGACAAGACTTGTTTTACTATTTAGAAATAGTAATCGTTTGTTTTACATTTTAAATTAAATAACGTTACGTACATTCATTTTTCTTATAAGGTTGTTATAACGTTGTTAAAAGAATTTTACTTTGTCAAGCAAACCCAAATTTTGTCTCACTACTAATATCGCGTTTAATGTTTCATCCGAAAGTCTATTGCAAAACTACTAAAATCTCGTTCAACTTTAACCTGAGAAAATGCAGCACCGAAAACAGCTTGAGAAACCTTATAAAGTTCCTTCAAATTAAAATCATCACGTTTTAAATGCCAATATTCAAGAGTATTAAAATTTTGAAATTAAAATTTTTTTAATAATTTAAAGTTATGGTCCAAAAATAAAAGTTTTAGCGTGACTTAAAGGAGACAAAATATCAAACATTGATCAAAAACCGACAATTTAATTTGTCATAAATATTTTTTTTTGACTTTTTTGCTTAAGGCGTTTTTAACATTTGTTTTAAAAAAAAATTACTAATTTGTTCGGTAGTCCTAGAAAACAACCGCTCTGACAAAATTATAATTTCTTTTTCAAAAATTTTTTTAAATAGTCAATAAATTATATAAAACAAACTTTGATGTCAAATATTTAACATTTTTTTCTAGTTAATATTTATTTGCTTTAAAACAAACGAGCAATTATTTTTTATTACATCAGCCGGCGGGAGGCAAATATTTCCGCCTCCAATTTGACAGCCGCAGCCAGTTAGCAGCCAGAAGCCATTTGAGGCGGCCTCCAAATGGCTTTGCCTCCAAAATTTCTTGTGGAGGCGGCCACCATTGGCTTCCGTCTCTCTATTGGCGTCGGCCTCCAAAAAAGAACTCTGGCTGCGGCCGCCGATAGAAAGGCAGAAGCCACTGGAGGCGGAAGAAAGAACATTTTGCCGCTAAAAATTGATCGGGAGGCAGAATCCGTCTGCTGCGGATATGCAACGTTGTAGCAAAGCTCTAAGAATTAACACAAAAGGATTCATATGCATACTGTATTATACTAAGAGAGTTCTTTGTAAAATTATATATATATATATATATATATATATATATATATATATATATATATATATATATATATATATATATATATATATATATATATATATATATATGTATATATATATATATATATGTATATATATATATATATATATATATATATATATATATATATATATATATATATATATATATATATGTATATATATATATATATATATATATATATATATATATATATATGTATATATATATATATATATATATATATATATATATATATATATATATATATATATATATATATATATATATATATATATATATATATATAAATTAGGGGGAGTCAAAAAAAGTAAATTTTGAAAACAAAAAAACCATACCTCCTTAATTTGGGGAAAATATATAAAAAAATGAGCCTCAAAAGGTTTGAGCGCTGTTGGATCACTTTTGACCCCCCTCAAACAATTAATTTTGGGAAAAAATGACCAAAAAGTGGTCATTTTTGGATCTCTTGAGGGATGGGTTAAAGATATTTTTTTTCAAATTTTTTTTTTACTTACTATGTAAAGGACTATATTTTAGTTTAAAAATGTATGGTTTTTTTTACCCCTCAAAAATTAATTTTTCGTGGTATTGAAAATCAGGAAAGTTGGTAATTTTTGCATTTTCTCCTGTTACGTCTATTGTTGTATAATTATATATTGGTACAACTTCTGAAAATTTTAAATTTTACATTTTTCTAATAATTTCAGATTAGTACATAAAATAAACATATTAGAAATAAGTGCAACTCAACTAAGGTCAATGAAAAAGGAACTTTTTATTATACAAGAGGCAAAACCAGTTAAATCAGGTAGAAACATTTTTGTTAATACTGGAATTAGTAATGAATCTTTTTGGAATTATTAATGAGACCTTTTTCAAATGATTCATTGATAATTTAAAATCTTTTTACTTAGATATACAGCTTCCAACGGGCTTGGATATTCTTCAACACTTAATATATGACCAGTAATGTCGATCTGCATCAATATCAAATATAGTTGCTTGTCCCATTAAAAAAAATTTTTCAAGATGCTCAGATAGTTGCTGTGAATGTATTTTGTCTAAAATCAAGAGATCCTGGATTAAAGCTGGGTTTGATGGGTTAACTGATTTAGTTTTAGTTAAAAAACTTTTTAATTTTCACAAGTCTTATTCCAACTTGAAAAAAAATGCAAAACGAGGAACTAGTGGCGATTTGGCTAAACAAAACAAGTTTGAGATTGACATAAATTTTGACAAACTTTTTTGAGCTAGTAATTCTAATCTCAAAAACATGATCAGTAAAGATAAAAAGAGATCCCTAAAAGACAAGATTGAAGACTTAAACTTTCTTAAAGATCAGTAAGGTCAAAGAAAGTTTGTTATTGGTTCAGAAGATATTAAGTATAGAATAAAGGTATTCAATACTATTAGTAAACTACTTCAGCTCTGGTTTATCCTCTATTACTTTATTCTCTTTTCCACTAATTCTAAAATTAAAAATTGATACTAAAACATTCCAATAAATTAGGCAAAAGAAAGATCAGGAAGAAAAACTGTTCACAGCCCAAAAATTTGGGAGCGATGTACCCAAGGTTGAACTTATAGACACAGATCTAAGCAAAGATTCTTCAATTGAATCTGATTTTGATTCAGGTGATTGGTATCATATAGAAGTTTCTGACCAGACAAAGTAATTGCAAAAATTACAAAAGATATTTTTGCTGGTAATGTTTCTCTTACTGCCGCAGCCTGTGATATACCGCCAAATGTTTTACAAAAGGTAACAAATGCAATTCTATATCAATCAGGTGTTGACCTTAAAGAAGTTAAAAGCAGTCAGTCTACCACAAAAAAATGAAAAAAGAAAATGAAAACAAATCAACCATTACAAAACAAGATCCTAAAGTAGCAATTCATGCATCTCCATATCCATGTATAATTATTTCGACGGCAAGACATTACTAAACAAAGGAAAAATATTAAAGAGGGATGGAATGGCTGTTTTAGTTAACATTAATGGAGATTCTTACCTACTTGGAGTACCTGCGCTGACGTCATCCACTGGTGAAGATCAATTTTTTGGTATAATAGATTTAATTAAAAAATATCAACTAATATCAAAAACTAGAGGAATATGCTTCGGTACAACATTATCTAATACTGGGACGAATAAAGGTTTGTTTCAAGAATATCTAAAGAACTGGATAAATATCTCCGCCAAATAGCCTGTAGACATAATGTGAATAAACTAAGAATGCTTCACTTTTGGAAATTAGTGACCAATGATAAAACAAATGGACCTGATAATCCTTTTTTCGAAAAATTAAAAAATATTATTGAAAAACCTAATTTTTATTATAATCCAATACAACTTTGACGGTTTGATTCGAATAACGTTAAAAGCAATCTTTTAAAGAATGCAGCTGAGAATTTATTAATATTTTGCAGAGCTTACATCGGTAAGCCAGGTATTAAAAGAGATAATAGAAGTGAGCTTGCAGAACTAGTTGTCACTTACTTATCTTCTGTTACATATAAAGTACGAAAAACAGGTGTTATTCATCATGCAAGATTTTTAGGAAAAGCAGTTTATTATCTAAAGCTTTAGCTTCTATCCAACCAACTTACATTTGTTCTAGAAAATGATAAACTAAAAACTGAAATTAGGCTTATTACAGAATTTATTATTTGCTTTTATGCAAAATTGAATTTACAATCTGAGGACGTCATCAAAGCTCCTTTTCTTGATATTACAGCTTTACATCAAATGCATCTGTACCAGAAGGTATGTACAAACCCAACTGCTGTTGTTGCTGTATTGGAATCTCCGTATAAACATTGTTGGTATTTGGACTCAACAATGATACCTCTAGCTTTTGTTAGATGATGATTTAACATTAGAGGAGAAGACAAAAATTGCATCAGCAATTTAGTCATTTGACATGCCTAGCTCTGACTATTATAAGCCTGAGAACAAAGTAAAACAAGATATCAAGAAAATTTATAAAGTGAATATAAATATTGAAATAAAATTACCATCCCTGTCTGTCTTAGTTGATGACTTTTCTTACCTAATTTTTGACATGATTGGTCTTGATAAGCAACGAGTTAAAGACTGGCTCTCACTTCCACCAAACAATTGGCATACCCAATCATGCTTTGAAAGTTTTCAAAAATATGCTGAAACTTTAATATTTGTAAATGACCATTTGGAACGGTGTTGGCACTGCATACTCAAAAATTTTCTAATAAAACTGAAAAACAAAATAGATTGCTCCCTGTAGACAAAGTTTGATCTGTATTCAGATCACCAGGACAAAAATCAAGTAAAATTTCAAAGAATAAGTTAAATGATGGGCTTGATGTGATGCAGAAAAAGATAAAGAGATAAACATTATTAATGTTAGTCAAATGTGTTTTTATTTTTTATAATATTTTGAATATACATTTATCTTTTTGTTTATTCTTTTCAATAAAAATAAATAGCTGTTTTTTCAATATATATAGGTGGTTGCCCCCTCGTCCATGTATCGGAATAGAATAGAGGGGTCCTTTTGTGTTTATATACGCAGGGCTTATTTATTAAATTAGGGTTATTATATTGTTTAGTTAGTTAGAGTTAATATATATATATATATATATATATATATATATATATATATATATATATATATATATATATATATATATATATATATATATATATATATATATATATATATATATATATATATATATATATATATAACAAATATCAAAGCCAAATAATTAAATAATATTTATTTTTTATAAAAGTGTTTTGTTTTTGAGAAGAAACAAAGTTAATAAAACAATTCTTTTTGTGTTACATAACTCCAGTCCCTAACGTGGCTACGCGCCAGAAAATAAGGATTTAATAGTTTATAAGTTATAAAAACTTTAATTTTTAACAGTTCCATATATAAAATAATCTTTTTCTTTTTTGTAACTTATTTCGTCATTATATAAACACTTTACATACAATTAACTTTAATACATTCATAAATACAAATACATTTATATAAATACATTTATAATTAAGATAAACATTAAGATAATGACAGGAGCAAGTAGAAGACTGCAGTCTTATCCTCAAGAACCTTTCATTCGCAACTTTACAATAAGTTACAGTAAGTTTAATTACCAGGTGGGCAAAGCGACGGCTAAACAACATCGGATAGACATCAAAGTTGACGTTGGATTGGCATCGAGTGGCCTCTAGTTTATATACTTTTCCTCATTTTCAGTTAAACGCAGAGTTTTAAAGTAAAATTTCAATTCTTCTCCTTAAGTAGCATCGAGTACCATAAGTTTCTCGAGCTTAAGTTACTTCTTTCTTTGCGATGAATAAAGTTAGCAACACTGAATGAGGATTCCGGCCCTACTGAACAAGCAGGTGAAGTACATACCTCTCTTGCTTTAGAGGCTAACATTGGAATATTGTTTTCATAGTTGTACCAAAATTCATCGAGTTTCCAAGCTTTTGCTTTTATAATGTAATTGAAAAAGGATAACTCTTCTTTTTTATTTCGCATTGTGCGTGTTTTATCTTTGTACAGATTAAAACCACACAATACTGCAAGCTTAACAAACCCATTTTTGCGTTTAACAGAAACTTCAGGTGAAACATGAAATTGCAAAGCAATACTTGAATCAATCACATCTAAAAATGAAAACAAGTATTTATATTTGTCGAAATGTAATCTATTTTTTAAAAACACTGAAAATGTAAAAAATGTAAAATTTATGTATAAATTTAAAAACATAATGTTTTTTAACAAACATAAATTTTAGATTTATAACTAACCACTTCTCGAATAATTTTGTTCATTTTGCAAACAAACGTTTGTATGCGTTGATCTTCGATGATATTGTCGGAGTGCTGACAGAATTTTTTCATAAGTTTGCTTTCTGCTTCTTAATATTCTTTTTCTGTAAGACACTCGTTTGTTCTCGGATCAAAGAAATATGCTAGCAAACTTTGCAACTTTTTTTTCGAAGACATTTTTTCAACAAAGTATACCTTCATGAATTTGAGAAGACTAGCTCGTAACATGTTCTCTCTTTCCTCCGTAGGAGATAGTTGTAAAAGAAAACATTAAGCTGAAGATTCATTTTAAAGAAAGTTCATTAACATATTTTGGACGAGTTTTGCCGAAGAAAGTGTTGGAAAATTTTAAGTTGAGAGAAGTTTAGTTGCTTCTAAAAATGGAGCAAGATTGTAATGTAAAATGTCTAGGAACTTCCTGTCATCTGATAACAAAGTTAGTTTCTTGAATTTATCAATCTGTTTTTCTGTTAACCCATCAATAGTGCCAGGATCTATGGTAATTTTATTATAAACATATTTCGCTTTTATTATCTTACTAATCGTCAAAAACGTTGAGTTCCAACGTACATGAAAATCTGACGATAAATTTTTTAATTCCAGTCCCTGCTTTTTAATCTCACTAAAAACATATGATTGCAAAACAGAAGATCGTTTAACAAGAGCTATCATTTTTCTTAACTTGAATAATATGCTGGATGAAAAAATAAATAACTGATCAACAGTTTCATTGGTTGACGCCTCCTTCTCCTCGCTACATTCTTCATCATCTGAGCTTAATGTCTTCTTTGTCATAAGTGCATGCAATTTCTTCTTGAACGTCAAATGAAATATTTCCATTAAATTCGATATCGCTTTTATTATAATTATTGTAATATATAAGATCTTCATCTACATCTACTGTGCTATCTAATAAGTTATGTGATGGTTTAGTCCATAATTTGATTCCATGGTTCAAAACAAGATTTAAATTATCACAAATGTATGAAAGTCGTAAAGCAATAGATTCCATTGCTTTTTAAATATCTTCAGCGTTGTCAGTTGTAATTAAGATAATTTTAGATTCAATTTCAAGTTTATTTATTTCTTTTTGTACGAAAGCAAACTATTTTTGATTTATGTTAAAACTTTTTTGTTTAATATGCGCTGTTATGCAAAGCCAATACAACCCAACTCAATTTTTCCACAAATCTGTTGCTAGTGCTATGTAGGTAACTGATTTAAGCTTAGCTTTAAGATCATTCTTGTATTGATAGTACCGCTTTCTCAATCGATTAGCTATTGTCTTTCGATGAGGCGGTTTGTAATGCGGAGCAAGAGTGTTTGAAAGGAAATGCATACCAGGTTTATGAAAATCGTTGAAAGGGCAGCTATCTTGAATAATGCAATTTATTATGGCTTCATCTAATTCATCTCCGTTCTGCGTTCCGAGGAATTTATCTTGAGCAATTTTAATTTTTTTGAGGATCGTAAAGGTTCGCCGGTTTTTTATGAACATGAAATATATGTTTCCGCAGATTTGGCTCAGGCCCACATACAAGCTTTTCATTTTCTGGACACATCAATCAAATATACTTATTAATTTCGGAAACAAATGAAAATAGTGACTTAATGGGCAATGCCTTCATTTTACAGACTGATTTTATAACTTGATCAACGTCAGTATCAGAGTTCGAACTTATAATATAAAAAAACATTGTTAGAATATATGTCACGTATCAACGCAAATTAAAGACCGATTTTAAACACATGACTGTACAAGAGTATTTTTACTGGTTATGATTTTTTAATATAGTGATTATTACGTTCTGTTTTCATTAGCTAGACATGTTCATACTTTATTATACAAAATATGTTTATACGAATATACCTGAATATGCAATACTGCCGTCAGATTGACCTCTAGATACTACAGTTTCTATGTTTCTTTGACATAAAGACAAACGTTTTTGACAATGTATGTTGATAAAGGCTTGCGTTTCAAATAAAGATCTTTTAGATAATCTTCTGTCTTTACTTTTTTTATAGCTATATCTGCCAAAATAAAAATTAAGCGGTACTGGTGCTTTGATCTCGTTTATGCTATTTATACAAATTCAATAATGAAATGAAAATAGAAAAAATTAATATATCAACCACATATTTTCACTAGAATAATAAATTTTAATATCTATAATTGGAAATAGGCAAAATATTAAAATTTACTACGAAAAAGTATGAAAAAGTTGCGTCGATCTGATTTCTGATATTTAACAGTAGTTAGTGGAAGTGGAACTCCACTTTTTTTGACCTTTTTTAACAGTTCTGCTTACAAAAATAGGAATTACTCAATGCTACTCTTTTTTTTTTTAATTTGGTTTCCTGTTTTATTTTTTTGTAACTAATAATGAAATTTATTGCTAGAAAAAAACTCTCAATATCAAATTTTTACTTTAAGTTATTAAGAGTATTACATGTACAATACATGTAAAACTTGTATATTAGGGTTGCGCTGAACGTTCAGCGCATCCCTAATATACAAGTATTGTACATGTATAATAAATGCACGTATAAAGGAAAAAAGTTATATTTTTTAAATAGTTTCACTTACCACTGCTATGCGTGATTCAACTGTTTATGAGAAGGTAATCTTGATTAACATTTATGAAGAACTAATAATATTATGACATCTACTTATGTAGCTATTAAGTTTTAATATTTAAAGAACTGTGAAAAAGAAATAACTTTATTCCAATAGTTACTACCTTTGTAATTAAAACTCCAATTTGTCTGCTTACAGCAGCAGTTTAAGTGTCCGTAAGGATGTCTAAACCAAGTCATTACAAAAATATTTGTATATATGGCCATCAAGTTTTTATATACTTAATTTTAATCAAATTTAAATTAAATTGTCTTTGAAAAATTTAATAACAGTTTTATCTGTATATAAAGCTGGGACCCCCATCTGTTTATACAGTTACAATCCCAACACAACTATTATTGTATGATCAAGGTTATGCAATAGTTGTTGGAGGAGTCAAATATTAAGATCTTTACACAACTGTTAATTATTCTTTTGAAAAATAGTATTAATTTTCAGAAATATTAGGGAAGGGATTACGTGAGAGTAATAAGAGTTTTATGAAAACAACAGGTTCTATCAAGTTTAATCTTTTTAAATTTTTTTATGCTCGCTTTTATACCTTTTTTATTTATGTCGCAAAGAATTTTTTTTCATTTTTTGACATAAAAATTTTGTAATTGTGTAGTTTTTTTGTCATAAAAATTAAGTTAACGTTCATGCTCACATTAAATTTCGTGAAAACCAAACATGTAAGTCCTATTTGGTACATTGTTAAATGGATAATATTTTTTATATATGCTAGTTCACGACAAGTTAATTAGCTTACATAAATTTTTTTTTTTTTTTCTTCAAAGACGTAAGATCGTGCGCAACTTCCGGGTCAAGCTTAAGGGGTGGGTGTGTCGTACCTTCCTAAGATAGTATAACTTTAACTTATTGTTAGTAGGGAATTTTCAAATGGAGAAAAGTACAAAAACAAAAACAAAATAAAGACCTTTAAAAAATAGTATACATTAAAACAAAAGAACAAGAGGCATCAAATTCACCATCATTTACTATTCTTTTAACAATAAAACTGTTTTTAATTGAGCTTAGTTTTTGATGTCGAGATCAAGATCTGTAGGTTTTTTAAAAGAATTTTTAACTGATGCTAAGACCCTTCTCAGTAACTTTTGTAATTTTTTGGAACTCCACCCCTTTCTAGAGAATAAAATAAGGGCAAGTTTGATTGCTGTATAAAGATTCAACCTTATATAGCAATCAATTTTTTTTTTGATTGCTGCATAAGGTTTAACCCTTCACAAAATGAGAAATTGTATTTTTTTTGTTTTTTTTTTGTTTTGAGATTTTTAATCGTGGGTAGCCACCTTAAAACCCATTGGATAAGGACTGGTAGAACTACTGTTTATGCTTTTTATAAGTGGGTCATCACCCAGTGAGATCTGACCGGTAAAGGTAGAAACTATTGTAGTGGTGCCGGTAACTTTTGGAACATGAAAAATTATTATGTGAGTAGCTAAAACACCAAAGGGCGTTTAATTGGCTCTTACAAAGGGCGTTTAATTGGCTCTTTACTTACAAAGAGATCTTTTTCTAATATAACATACTAAAACAGGGTGTTTTGAATAATTTTATTTTTTAAACATATAAAAATAACGGTGTTATAAAAAATATTATTCATGAAAAAATAACTTAAACAAAATACACGATTTAATTTTAAATTGATTTAAATACGAGTGGTGTTGCGTGATATTATAGTGCAGTGTAAAAAAGTTTTACAATTTGAACATGCTACGATTCCTTTTATCAACAAACCAATTACAATTAGTTAATCAATAGCGTCTTCTTTAACTAATAATATTATTATGTAATTACGTACAAATGAGGTTTTCTGAAAACCTTTTAATGTGTTCTTAAAAACCACATTAAACCTATTTAAAGACTTTATGGATAACCAATAATATAATGATATTTTTAATAAAAACATGTAATATTAATATAATTGTAAAAACGTAATAATTTTGATTGAAATAGTTTTTATAATATTTTAATATTAAATTTCTTTAAAATTATGCTTTATTGTGGTATAAACAAAAAATATACTTAAGTACCAAACTTAAATATGTTCTTGTTTGTCACATTAAAATGTTTAGAAAAAGATTCAAACAACCACTTCATTTGGCGAGGATGTAAACTTTACAAAATCATAACTTTTAAAAAAAAACTAGGGCATGAATTTTAAAACCTGTCAACTTAAAATTAGTGTAAGAAAACAAAAATAATAAAAATTACTAACTTATTGCCCTCACATTTGGAGTAGGGATGGTAAATGTTTTAGGGCAATTTTGTATCCAGGTTCTAATCACCACAATTTTTATTTCTTTATCTACTTATAAATTGCGTCGTAGCAAAGTATATATTGTCATTAGCCATACGTGGCCAAGGTGTCCAATTTCTGTTTTTCTGGAACAAGTACTTTTCTCAAAAAAAAACAAAAAAAACTCTTTAAATATATCTTAGGGCTCCTAAACTTTGCGGCTCTTGGTTTAGTTGCTTGTGGGACCGTAAGTTTTGCTTACACTGGCCATGCGGTAGCTAGGCCACTGATACTACACGCAGATAAAGATATTTGCGTGAAAAGTTATAAATTTTTCATGCCCATATAAAAGTACCATAGTTGTTTAAACCAAGACTTTTAGAGTCAAAGGATATTTTTGAGCAGGTGGACTTTTTTGTATTAAAGTGGCAAAAGATCTTTACAAAAATAAAGTGTCTTCTTAAAAGGTCCAAGGCTCCCTTATCTTCAGGGTATGTTATAGCCCCCATAATTCAGGACAGGTTTAAACTTTCTTTCCTTAGTTTTTAAATAATAAACACATTTACACAAAAAACTTGTAAAGAAGAACTAACAATTATGCCAATTATTTTCTTTTCAAATAATCTACCCTTTCTGAGTCTCCCATGGGTATATGCACCTTCTCCTAAATGCCTTATTTTAGCTTTGTCTAAATTTCAGACCTTTCGAATGGTTGGCCAGAGAGAAAATATTTTTGAGACGATTTGATTCAGAGAAAGGTTATTAAAGCTAAAACTATCATGGACAGGAACTCGAGAGGATTTCAATCATGGGCGGAAACCTATTATTGATATTTTCAAACTTTACAGGAAAGAAATACCTAAAACGCGCAAATCAAATGTTGTGGCAAACTAAATGTTAGTGCCTTAAAGTTTTACTTTTTTGCATTACTTTTGTACAAGATCCTGTCAAAGTTATTGTAAAATATAAGTAAATTTATTTACTTACTTTATATAAATTACTTTTAATTTACTGTACAAATTATATAAAATGTAAGCTAATGTAATTTGAATTTTATTTTATATAATTTATTTTTAATAAAGATTTGTTATTACTTTTAACATAAAAAATTCCTACTTAAAAAATATTATTTTATTTGTAAATTCAATTTACAATTGGTAGCACATTACTTTTATGTAATTTATTTTCATATGCAAGTTACTTTTTCATAAAATTTTTTTTTAATTAGTTACTTTATAGGTAAATGTAAATTACAGTTTGAGGAACTTTTATATTATGTAATGTAATTTTCAAAAGTTATTAATTTTTAAATGTAAAAGTAAACAGCTTTTTCATCTGACTTACTTTTACATGTAAAAGTAAATTACTTTTTGATGTAATCTTCTTTTACATAACTTACTTTTGAAAGTAAAAAAAACTATAAAATTTTTTTACATTATAAAGTAAAAGCCGTTTCAAAAAAATGAATTACTTATACGGAAATGTAAATTTACATAAAACGTTTAAAGTTACTTATGTAATTTACTTTTTGATAAAAATTAACTTACTCGTGTAAGTAAAAAAAAAGTAAGCAAAAGAGCCATCCCTAATCCAAACAATGATTTAACACTTCTGGGGCTGTAACTGGCATTTTCTAATCCCAAAAGATTTTATCTGGTTCTTCGGCATTTTTCCTGAAACAAAAGAGAGGTCTTGCTTATTCATTATCTCTTTCAATATATACCGCAGTTTTACAAAATTTCTTTTAGCCATGAACGCAAATTATAAATATTATATATTATATATATTTTGCAAGTACCGTAATATACATAAACATTACGGTACTTGCAAAAGTAAGTTGTAAAAAAGTAAACCATAGTCAGGTGATATTTATTTAAGTTTTTATATCTCTCGCAATATATTTTTTATTTTTTATATACCTCTATTTATTTTATTTACCTTTTTTTTATACCTCTTTTACACCCCTTTTTAATACAATTAACAAACTCTATAATAAATACAATTAAATTATTTACAATTATAAATGAGTAACATCTTATAAATCAGCATAAAAGTAATATTTTATTTGTACTATTATTACGTAGGTTTACAATTTTAGTACGAATAATTTTGGCTGTACCCTTTACAGGGTTTCCCTGCGCAATTTGGCAATGTGTCATTGTAATATGACAATGTATCATTGTGTTTTGAAAACGTGTCATTGATTGACTTTTAAATAAACTTTAATTACTTTATTAATCGTAAATTTGTTTGCAATTGAGTAAAATATAAGATAACATATATTGTCTTATATTTTACGATATCTCAAAACATCGAAATACCAAAGACATCATCGAGACACGAAGAGATTATGCCATTCAAATAAGTACTCTTCCAGTAACGTACTCTAAGGAATAAATGATTTTTTATTGATTAAGTTTGAATTAATGTTTTGAAACGTTAAAGTTGATTTTAGTTGAAATTGCAATTTTAAATTCCTCCAATACTTTACAAGTAATTTGGTTGCAGGACAGTGTACAATCCGCGTCAACTAAAGATATGATTAAGTTTTTTTGTTCTTCTGAAAGCTTTGATTTTGGAACAAAACTTCTATGATTTGCCATAGATTGACCTGCTTCAGTAAATTTAAAAATGGTTTCATAAATATTTGTAAGTTTGATGTCAAGAATTTAAGATTTTCCTGGTAGCGTCTTATGGTTTTCATATGATTAAATCGCCCTTTTACAATCAAAATTTGGTACAGTACTATTTTTTCTCGACATTTGAATTTTGTGGAAAAAGACAAAATAGAAAATACTTCCTTTTTTTTTTTTTTATTAATTATATAGATTGGTTTAATTTAATAAAACATTAAATAAACTTTATTTAAAAATAATCAAAAATTAATGATAAATTTTTAAAAATCAATAACGCCTCGTCAAAATACAATGATAGTCACATAGTCACAAGAATGAATTTATACTTTTGGCTATGAATTACAAATTTAATAGCAAAATGCAAAAAACTCCTTCCATTTTCTATAGTCTTTATAATCAAAAGCCAGAGTATAAATACCTGTTGCGCACAAATAGTACCCTTTTAGAGCCTTCAACTAAGCTTGAGCAATTTAAAATCACTTATCGTGCACCTCATATCTGGAATAAGTTTTTATTACTTAATCAAAATATTATTGACTTTGAAAACTTAAATGGCTTTAAAAAAACCATTAAAAAGAGTATTTTAAAGTATAAAAATTTACTTACTGATTTTTTCTAAATTTGTTCATTGCTAGCTTCTTATATAAACTCTTATTTTCTAATATACTTAAATACATTTTTCAAAAATTGCGTCAGCAATAAACGTGGTAATATTAAGAAAAAGTAACGATATATGTTTGTATAATTGTTATCTTACATTTTAATACAATTATAATGTAACAATTTAACGTAAGAATTTTGTAAATATTTTTATTTTTATATATGTATGTATATATATATATATATATATATATATATATATATATATATATATATATATATATATGACATTGTAAAGCGGTTCTTGATGATAAAACCTTTTGGTCTTCTGCAAGTTGCCCCCGTTCTTCTTACAGTTCGTATTACAGAAATTATAAGATATTTAAATATATATAAATATAAGAACTCGTATAAGTAAAATAGCCAAGTGAATGTATCTTTATAAATATAAATACATTTAAATGCATTTTTATAAATATAACCATAATCATTTCTAGCTATTGTGTAAATGGAAAAAAAAAATTTCAAGACGTGTAAAAGTTTTTTTAAAAATAAGAGATTTTTACAATAATGTTGAGGTCAAGTTACTGTTGTTTAACAACGCATTTAAAATGTTGAAAAGAGTTTATCGTTTTAATCTCATTTGTAAGATATGAGTTCCACAATTGTGGTCCTCTTCTAAATATTGAGAATTGGGATTGACTCAAAGATATTTTTGGAATATATTTTTGGGACCAAATTATTATTTACTTTGAACATAAACTGAAGGATGCTATAGATGTTTTGTTCATAAATATTAAGAGCTCTTAGTTCTTTCATTATTTGTTTAGCACTAACATATCCATTTGTGAATATGCGGTATGCTTGCTTTTGTTTTTTATAGACTAAGGCTACTTTTGATTGGTAAGATTCCCCAGGCAACATTGCAGTAGCTAATGTAGCTATGAACAAATGCAAAGTATAAACTTTTTAGACATATAAACTTCACAGAAAATGCTCTTTTTAATATTGTTTTGTTAACTAAAATATCTGGAAGTGTTAATGGTAATGTGTCTGATTTTGATGGTTTTGTGAAAAAAATGTATTTGCTTTTTTCAATGTTCAAGGAAAGTTTGTTAGCCTTCAACCAATCACTTGGCTCTTCAAGCTCCTGATTTACTGTGTTAAAAATAGTTTTAATATTAAAGTGGGTGTAGGAAGCTTGGGTGTCATCTGCAAAAAGAATAAAATTCAGTATGCAAGAAGATAAAAATATGTCGTTAATATAGACAAGAAAAAGCAAAGGACCTAGAATAGATCCCTGGGGGATCTATTCTAGGTCCTTTGAAACCACAAGTAATGGTTTCAAAGGAAGTGTAAGTTTTATTTTAATATAAAGCTTGTTTAGGATTGTTAAGATAGCATCTAAACCATTTTTATTTTTTATACCATAATTACTAAGTTTGTATAGAAGGATCTCGTGATCCACTGTATCGATCGCCTTTGACAAATCAATAAATACTCCAAGTGTATATTGATTTTTGTCAAACCCATTCACAATTTCGTTAACTGACTTTATTACTGCATGTTCAGTTGAATGGTCTTTTTTAAATCCGTATTGGTTATTAAAAAGGGTATTGTGATTTTGGAGGTATGAAAAAAGTCTGCTGTACATTATGCATTCCAGTACTTTCGAGAAGCATGAAAGTATGGAGATAGGCCTATAATTTGATAAAGTAGAGCTATCTTCGCTTTTATATATCGGAACTGCGCGTGCTAATTTCAAGTGTTCAGAAAAAACTCCACTTTTTAATGAGAGATTAAAGATACACAATAGGGGATATTCAATAACATCATAAACTTCTTTAACCACATGAGAGCTTATGTCATCAAGGCCCGGAATTTTTTTTGATTGTATTGTTTTTAATTGTTTTTCGAAGCTCATCAGAAGTCAAACTCGTCCATTAGAAAGTCCACTTCTTTTAAATATGATTTGAATATTTTTTTACATTGAATTATTTTATTAGTTAGTGTGTTTCCGATGTTTGTAAAATAATTGTTAAAACTTTCAGCAATCTTTTTTTGATCATTAATAACAATGTTTTTGTTATCGATATTTAAATGGTTTGGCAGGATATTACCTGGATCAATCTTTTCGTTTCCTATTACTTCTTTTATAACATCTCATGTTTTTTTATTATTACCAATATTATTTTGTAAAAGATTTAAATAATAATTTTTTTAGCTTTTTTCTTAAGTTTTTCAAAAAGGTTTTTATAACTTTTATATTTTTGTTCATTTTTTAAGTTTTTTTTTAAATATTTTTCGTAGAGTGTTTTTTCTTGGAAGATTTGATGAGGCCTTTTGAAATCCATGGACTTTGTAAGTTTTTGAGCTTGACTCTATTTTCTTGTTTTGGAAATGCTTTTTCATAAGCATTACTGAGCTCACAGATAAAATGTTCATAAGCTTTATTTGCGTCTTTGCAGTTAATAAGTTGTTGCCAGTTTATTAGCGATAAGTGACCGCGAAGTATTTTAATACTAATTTTATTTACTTCCCTTTTTTTAATATATATTATTTTGTTTGGTATCCCGTCAGATTTTTCTTTGCATATTGAATTAGAAGTAAAAAAGATTGGAAAATGATCACTTACATCGGTTTTTATGATCCCACTTTAAGTGTTATACTTTGAAAAATTATTAGTAAAGATATTGTCTATGAGTTTTTTAGTTTGATGAGTAACATGAGTTGGTTCGTTAATTATTGGTTATATTCTATATTGATAAAAGAATATTTATAAAGCATATAACTTTGTTATCAGTTTTTATGTCTAAAAGGTTTATATCGAAGTCCCCCATTAAGTATAGTTGTTTATTTCTTACCGTTTCTAAATACTGTTCTAAATATTTTTCAAACAATTTTATATTACCACTAGGTGTTCTATATATTGCAGTTAAAAAAATATTTTGTACTTTTTTCTTTTTATTAATCAGTTCTAAGGTTAATGACTCACATTCTTCACTACAATGGCTAAGATTTTCTGCTGTTTTAAATTGCAGTGTATTGTGGATAAAAAAACATATACTGCCGCCCATACCTTTACCTCTGGTTTGATGAATTGATTTGTACCTTGTCAATTGAAGATTCAAATTATTGGAATCTTCATCTTGACACCAAGTTTCTATAAGGCATATTACCTTAAATTCACAGTTTATGTTATGTAACATAGATTTAAAATTTTCAAAATTGTTTTTCAGACTTCTAATGTTTAAAGTTAATGATGTAAATGATGGTTGCGTTGAGCCTATATAACAAGAAACTTCTTTAACATTACCGTAACAAGACTCAAAATCAATATCCTCAAAAAGATTATATTAGGATCAGTATTTTTATTCAAAAGTAGTGTATTTTTGTTATCAAAAATCTCAAAAGTTTTTGTTTTAGTTATTTTATCAGTCATTTTTGTTATTAAATTTCTATATCTCTTTTATGATAATAAAAATTAATATTTTTACTTAACTATATTTTTCTTTGTAGATACGTTTTTTGGTTTAATAATTTTATTGTACCTTATTCCGACATTTTCTCCCTTTTCTCTTCTTCGTTTTACCTCAATAAACAATTTCTTCCTTATAATTGCTGTCTCTCGAGAATAATCTTCATTGATGAAGATGTTTAGTCCCTTTAGGCGATGAGCTTCTTTTAGAATTTTAACTTTGTCTTTATATCTAAGTAGTTTCATTATTATAGCTCTCGGTCGTCCTTCTTTTTTGTAACCTGTGCGGTGAGCTCTATCAATTTCAACTTCGTTGACTCTTAAGCATTAGAGAATAGTTTTAAAACTTTATCTTCGGTCTCATCCCAGGTTTCGTTTATACTTTCGGTAATACCTTCTATTCTAAGGTTATTTCGTCTTGATCGATCTTCCAATATCCTATTTTTTTCGCAAATATTTTTTATAGGGCTTTCGTTCTCTAAGTTATTACATTCCGTTTTAATTTTTTGGTCGATTAAATGTTCGTGAAAGTTAAGACTATCTTTTAATTCATCAAGTTCTTTTTCTAATTTGTTTATTTTGTTAATACTTTCCGCCGATTTGTTTTCAATTTGGCTTAATCGATCATTTATTATTTTTAAATTGGAGCTTAAAATCTCAACAAAGTTTTTTTCTTGTTGCTTCAGCATTAATTCAGTTCCTTTTTTGTATTCGCTTAACATTTCTGTCAACATTTTCTTTATGTCTGATTTTGTTACTGCCATAATAATCTTTTTGATTTGCTATCAACAAGATGCAATTTTAATAATTCAATATAAATATATTAGACACTTTCTGTTGAAGTACAATTCGATACTTTGCAATTATTACTAAGATAAGAAAGGATTCAAAAACTACGATAAGAATGGATTCAAAAACATTTATATGTATATTCAATCTTAACGAATCTTTATTATGTAATCACGAAAATGTATACTATGGAACAAAAATAAATTAATAAAAAAAAAAAAAAATAGAGATACGCAATACCCCAGCAGACACAGTGACGTGACATAAACGTGCATTTCACGTTACTTTTGGCACGTAACATTTAGTTATCTTTTTGGTTACGAAATTCAAAAAGACCAAAAAGTAGCCTAACTTTTAACGCGCTAAAAGTAACGTGAAAAACACGCTCTTATGTAGCGTATGGACGCGCTTTTCAAGTTACTTTTGGCACGTGATATTTAGGTCATACTTATGACCAAAGAACGTGACGTCATATTTTTCACGTAACTTTGAACATGCTAATAACGTGCCATCATAGCCATTTTTTAACGACAAATATCTCTTTATTGCAATAATAAAGCTTTAAAGTAGTTGAGTCAAAACTACAACAGTAACGTCAAATTTTCCATGTATGAATAAAAACCAAATTAAATGAAATTAAAAAAACAGATTTAACTTTAAGACAAATTTATAACTTTTATGTTAAGCTTTATTAAATAAAGTGTTAAATTCTAATTACTTTTTATTATTAAACTAATAAAGTGGATGTAAAAGTTTGATTGACATCTTCAAACGCCATAGATGCTCCTATCAACGACCTACAGTTTTGGAAGAACATGCAAATGTTTAAAAAAATTGACCCAGGAGTAGCAGAAGCAGCTTTGATAGCTCAAACAAGACACCTATGGCACCTAAGTGAAGAATTTGTACCCTTTGCCCTCTCTTTAGGATCTGTGTCTACCCATGAAAAAAAGAAAATTGCTTCAACAATTCTGAAAAAAATAAACGATGAAAATATGGTAACTGGAGTGCCAGTAATGCCACAGATGAATCAAAACGTGAAAGTGAGCTCTCTAATTGGAAAAAATTCCAGGCTTCTTTTTGATCTTTTGAAAGTAAATACTAAGTGACTTTCACTATACCCCGATGAATGGTAAAAAAATTATGAATTTAACTACATATCTGGGATATTAAAGGACCTAAAAGTTGTAAACGATTTAGCGGAAAGGTCAGTTAAACTTGTTACTGACTTTAATCAAAGTCTAACACTGGATGAAAATCAAAAGCAGTGCCTTTTGCAAGTAGTGGAACAGCATAGAAGGAACATATCAAAGTTTGAAAAAGCATCAATGTTGATAAAAAAGTAGAACTCTTTTTAATAAATATGTATGTAAATGCATGAATATAACTCTGTTGGACTTATTGGAACATCAGTTACCAACATTTTCTTTTATAATGGAAATACATATTTTTACAATTTATACAGGTTTTTTTTTATTATAATTTTTCTTTTGTAAATTTTATTTCGCTTTTCCAAGTCTAAATATGTTTTAGTGAATTTGAATCTATTATAGAAACATTTTAATTTAATATCTGTAACATTGTTTCCAATTGATTAGTTATATACAAATAATAAGGAAATTAAAGTTTTCTATAACTTTGTTTTGTTACTCATTTCATAAACTAGTAATTACTTGAATCTCAAACATTTATTTTTTATTTTGCATAAAGGTCTAAATCAATTAATTATATCATTGCGTTCTAGTAGCAATTTTTATGTTTAGATTCATAGTTGTAATCAGTTAAAAGTATTAATTAATGTTCTGCATTATTATCCCAAACTCATGAATAAGATTAAACTTTAATAATTCGTGATAACTTTAAAAGGCTGGTGGCAATGCCAAATCAGCAGGTATTGACCTGAAATTTGAATAATGGTTATATCTTATCAACTCAAATGGTTAATTTACCAGGGAGCTCGTATTTTCAAAAAAAAAATTTTTCGGAACACTCTAATAAACAATATAATATGAAAATTAAATTAAAAAAACAAGATTAAATTAAAAAATTTTTAAAAAATAATAAAAAAAGTATAAAACAGTAAAAAACTTTCTGAATAGAAAAAACAAAAAAAATTCCATAATTTTGGCAAGTTTTATAAGAGTGCATTTTCATTATAATTTAAAAAATAATTGAAATTTTTTAATATTAGAAAAAGACTTAACTTAGATCACCTTAAGTGGCAAAGTTTGATCAAACAATCTTTTTACTTTGTTTTCCATCACTAAAAACATTAATACTTCTATCTCTATCACCTACCTTCTTACATACTTAATTCTATAAAAACTTGCGTAAGCTTAATTTCTTCTGTCAATTTATCGTTTTATTATTGAACAATTAACTTCAATCTGAAACGCTTTAGACAAGGTTTTATTGACAACGAAACATATTTTTAAAATTATTGAAATTTGTTATATTTTTTGCATTAACTTGTTCATACATTAACTTACTAGATGCAAAGGTGACTGCCCACCAAGCTGCTTCAAATAAATGACCTAGATGTTAAACTGTCATTTTTGTCAAATGCACACAAAAATATTGAAAGAAAAAAATTGTTATCGCGTACCCATAACAGATTTATTTGGTTAAGGAGTCTCAGCGTGGCTCCTTGGCAATGATAAAAGGATCTCACCTAGGAAAACTGATATAAAATCACCACTTTAATGTTGAAATTTGAAATTGTTTTTCTTTTGGACGTTGTGGAAACACTAAACCACTAAACCACCATGTGGCAAGAATTTCATTTTGTTCATATCTTGTTGGATTATGCGACTGGATTCTGAGTTATATTACAGTAATTTGTAAGATTACTCAGAATCTTACAATTCAAGTTCACCAATAAATACCTTTATAACAAGATATTTATTTGTTACCTAATCTGACAATACGTTGTTACACATAGTTTTAATTCTATAACTATAAATAGTAAAATAATTATAAAGTTAAAAGTATGTATAACAAAGTATCTATATCTGTTCAAGTCTAATATACGTATATACCAAAGTGGTATATATAACATATGATATAACATAAAAATTAATTAAATCGTATAACATATACAAACATATAAATAAATCAACAAGCTCCTAAGAATTACTTACATACTAATATTAAATTAAATATATTACATGGACAAATTAGAAAGTCTAAAATGATCTACCATAAAGTGTGTAAAAATTTCAAATTGTTTAAATATTGGTTTATTATATATCATTGAAAAGAGATTTAAAAAAATGTTACAAAATTGAAATTTTTATGAAAGTTGGATGATTCTACAAATTTGATTACAAGGATTTCTTATTAAAACTAAGACCAATTTATGAAGTTTTTGTAACTTAGACTACCTTAACATTGTCAATTCTTTTCTATATGGCTTTAACTTGGTACCAAAAGATTGGTGTTCGAATGGTCTACAAATTTTCATTTGTATTTAATCGCCGGGCGTAGTTACGGAGCCGGAGGGAAACCAAACCACCTTTTTCATCATCATAAAATGTGTATTTTTTTTCGTAAAAATTTTTTTTTTCTAAAATAGTAATTTTTACATATAAAAAGGTTTTAATACTTTATTCCAGTTTACAAACAAATATTATAAGCGTATTATGGAAAAAGGTGGATGAAGTGGTGATAGAACAAAACTAGAATCGAAAGTGTTTCATTATTATAAATATTTTTATCATTATGAAAATGAGTGAAAGAAAGTATAAAAAATAAAAATGAAATTAAAACAAATGTTAGTGGCATACATAAGTTAAAGGGTAGAGTGTTTTTTTTGGTTGAATGAAATAGGGGGGTGAGGAAAGGAGGGGGGAAGGAGTAGGCCCACCTAATAAAACTTTTTTTCTTATAAAATTAGAAGTACGAAAAATGGTAGAGTACACTCGTTCCAAATCTTGAAACTTTAAATTTATTGATGCCTTTAAATGTTCTATATGCTAAAACAAAAAAAGTATAACGTATCTTAATATAATTGCTAGAGTTAACGTTTAACGTTCAACGTCGTTTCGCTTTCGTTTTTAAAGTAGTTTTAATTAGTTATTAGGCTTTTCTGAATTTGAAAGAGCGTGTTCTCAAATTGCACGCGGTCATTCGAGAAAGATCTATCAAGCGAGTTAAAACTTTTTACCTTTTGGAATTTAATTATTAGTTATTAGTTTAGAAATATTACATAAAAAATCATATTAAGATAAATAGTTATCGTAAAAATCATATTATAATTGAAGTAAGTATAGAAAATAGTTTAGCAATTTATATATAACATTTTTGTTGGATATAAAGTAGAAAGGATCACTCCTTTTAATTTTTTAAATCGTTTACATTTTGTATGTTTTAGTATTGCTTTTAGCTTTATTTTTTTTTTTAGCAGTTTTGTTATTATTGAGCTTATATTTTATTTTTTGGGAGGAAAATAGGGGTATGGATGAGGCCTAATTATTTTTTATGCAACAAAAAAGTTATACTAATGCTAATTCCATATAATTAGTTATAACTACTTTGAAATTTCTGAGATGCTGTTAACTACTTTTGTTTTTTTTTATAAAATTTAGAAAAATAAATTAAAATTTTGTGCCAACACTGACATGGCATGTCACATGTTATTGTATGTAAAGGTTAAATTTGGTTATGAGGATTACAGTTCTTATGAAAAAAAATGAAGGTAAGAAGTATTGTTTGTATATATATATATATATATATATATATATATATATATATATATATATATATATATATATATATATATATTGTTTACTTTGAATCTTTTTAAATTTTCTCGTTTCTTTTTTAAAATTTTGTTTGCACATTTCTATTGTTTGCATATATGCTTTTTTGATAGTATGTGTATGTGGTAATATATGCTTTATAGTTGTTTTATCAATGTGTTTTTATAATAATAAAAAGTGTTTTTTTATTGTTTGTGTATGTGGTAACGTGTTACATAATTGTTTTATAAATGTGTTTAAAAATGTTTATATAAGGTTAAATATATATATTATATATATATATATATATATATATATATATATATATATATATATATATATATTGTGTTTATAGTTGGTACATATGTTTATATTATGTCATTCCATGTTTTCAAAGTGCTGTGACTTGGTAAACGTGTAGAGCAAGATTTTTCAATCTTGTCAGCCAAATGATGTTCTTATAGCAGAGGCAGTGTTTAGTGTCAAACTGTTACTGCTTTAGGTCGACGTGTTTTCAAGTCTTTATTATTAATTATTCTGAAAATACATAATAATGTATTTTAATAACATTTTGCGTAATGTTGTTACTTATGCTTTATTATATAAGAGCGTTATGTTACTTAAGTTATGTTGTATGCATATTATAATAACTTATGGTGTGTGCTATTGTTGTGTGTTGTAGTTGTGATGTTGTTGTTTTTTTTTGTAATATTTTGAGTTGATAGACATTTGGCTTACCTTCACGCTGGTGTCTATTGTTAAAAATAATAAATAGGTAATTTCATTATTAGATCTCACTGCTTTTAATTATTCACTAAAAGCCACGACAAATTATTTTGCCATATATACAATTTGTTTTATAAAACTAAATACTTAAAGCTAATACAAATTATTTTGTTACAAATTATTTTATAAACTAAAAGCCAAGATAAATTGTTTTGTTATATATACAATTTGTTTTATCTCAATTTGATTTTTTGTCTTTAGCGCTGTTCATTACATGATTATGCTAACAATATTTTGCAATCATGATGTACCAGCATAAATTATTTTGTAAAAGCTAACATGAAATAATTTTTAACAACTTCTACTCTGGTAAATCACAACAGCTTTTCTCTATAAGGTACATAGATTTTCATTTTTTGTATGTTATGTTTTTCTTATTTATTTACTTATTACATTTTTTATTTTAGATTTATCAGATGATGTATTTATGTGGTATAGAGGAACAAAATATTGTAAAGTTTTGTGAATTTTTTAAAAACGTTTACTAATAGTTTTTTAAAGAAATAATATTGAAGTTTGCAAAAAAGGGTTTACAACGTTTTTTTTTTAATTTTTCTGTGTTAGCAGTATGTTTATTATAAGAATTGCAAGTTTTTAATAATTTTTTTAAATTTTATTTGCTAATTTATTTATTTAGAATAATTTTTTAAACATCTCCTAGCTGATATACATGTATATATTTTTAAAGTTAAAAGATTATTGTTTAATAATTTATTTTAAATGACAGTTTGTTATATATAAAAATTATTTTTGTGTGCTATTTAGAGTAGAAAAAAGATTATATAGAAAAGATCTCAATCTTCAAGATTCTTTTAAGATTTTTGTCACTACTTTCAATTAAAAGTGAAGTTGAAATGGATGATATTAGGCTAGAAGCGGATATTAGTTTAGAAAATGGAAATGCTTATAGGCAAATTATTCGTCGCAGATTAACAGTCAACAACATACTACACTTTTTCAAGATGTAATTGAGAACTTGAAAGTTGTAATTAAAAAACGTAAGATGTAATTGAGAAGATGAAAGTTGTAATAAAGAAACGTAAGATGTAATTTAGAACATGAAAGTTGTAAATAAGAAATCGTAAGATGTAATTGAGAAGATAAAAGTTGTAATTGAGAAAAGTATAAAGAATACAAAGTTCTTTGTATTTTGAATTTTGTAGTCCTAATATACTTTGTAATTTAAGGCTGGAAATGATAATATAATATCAATAAAATATAAAAAGTCATGAAAAAGGCATTTGAGGTTTAGGCGGTAACTGGAAAAATCCTATTGGGTGTCAATTAAAACTTTCTTTTATTTTTGTTTGAGAAAAATCTATTTCAAATAATCCTCTGCGAGTTTCCATATGATGACATTTGTTGTTGATATAGCTACAATCATATGTATGTTTTCACCTTTTGAAGAAGGTATTTTCATAATTTCTCTTTTCCCCTGTTTGGCATGTCCTTGTGTTTTTCTACAAAAAAGATAAAAATTTGTTGCATCTGACCAAACTATCTGATGACCATTTGTGATGTATTCGTAAATGTTCCAAACATATTCAGGTCTTTTTTGTTTGTTTTCATTACTATTCATTGTAGTAGGCTCCTTGTGCACTTTTTAAATAAAAATAGTTTGCCTTCGAGGTAATTGGCAATTGTGGTTGTGCTGACGCTAATATTAAATTGTCTTAATATCTTTGTTTTAATGCCCACCAATGTCAACTGACAATCACTTTCAATCCATGGTGGTGTTTCTTCGATTTGATCATCAGTTAATTTTTTTGGTTTAAAACCACCTCTTCCAGTAAAATTCAAATTTCCATTGCGGACCCAATTGTATACTGTCTTATATTTGACACTTAAATTTTGCTCCAGAGTCACCCAATCGTCGCTTTGCTCAGCACATTCAATTACTCTTCTTCTATCATTCGAAAAAGATAAAACATAATGTTTTCTTTCAACTTGTTCAGTTGTATATATTTCAAGTCTACAAATTGGACAAATTTGTAGACTTGAAATATATACAACTGGTTGTAAACAAATTTGGTGAAATAAATGCTTGCACGGATTCAATTTAATAACAGACTTTCTATTTATAGTGTATTGACAAATAACACAACGATCTTTCAATTCCATTACTGTATTACTGTATTGCTGGTGCATACAAATGCTATATTAAGCTAATTTGATATTAATAACTTATTAAAATGCATGTCCAAGAAGATCTTTTATAATGACCTTTAAGCTTACATTGAATTCGCAATTACAAATAATGTATTCTCGTTTACATATTAGGATTTCTTAATAACAACTTTTGTTTTTCAAATTACATATTGCAATTTCTTATTTACATGTTGGGTTTTTCAATTACATTTTAAAATTTCTTACTTACATGTTGTGCTTCTTAATTACAAATATTGACTTCTAAATTACATGTTGTATTTCTCAATTACATCTTACTTTTCTTAATTACAACTTTTAAGTTCTCAATTACATCTTTAAAAGGTACTAGATAAGCTGCTAGATACGAAAGAATGCATTGTATAGCAAAAAGTAATACTATTCCAGATTATAATCATTTAGGAGAAATGAATTATATTTGTCAGCATTGTGGTGCAAAGAAATTTCCTGATGAAACACATTTTTTATTTGCCATAATGAAAAGGTAGTTTTGCCGCAACCTTCACCTTCAATATATTTTAAAAAATTCAGATTGACATTTGGAAGTGTATTATTTTTGGAAATGTATTATAGAGGATTATTTAAAACAGATTTTTCTCAATTTTTAAAATATAATGAAGGTGCTTCATTTAAAGCTAATGTAGTTCAACTCATGAACCATGGGCCGCCATGTTTTAGGTTATGTGGTCAAGTTTTTCACCGTATAGGTAATCTTAGGCCAAATCAAGATGTTCCGCCAACATATTGTCAACTATACATTTATGATCCACTTATAGCAGCAAATTTTAGAATGCAACAACGTGGTAATGATCTTTGCTTAAATGTTTTAATGTTTCGGTTGCAAACTATTATTATAGAAGAGAACCCATTTACTCTTGCATTTAAAAACATGACTGAAGTGGAAGATGAAGAAATTCATCGAGCAGCTATAGAAGGTTGCTCAGTGTCAGTTGTAAAAATTTCTTTACTTGAAGGGCAAGATAGATGTCGCTATAATCTCCCTTCACATAATGAAGTTGCAGTTGTATTTGTTGGTGAAGATGGTGCATCACTTGCTTCTAGGGAAGTTGTTATTTACCCAAGAGGTCATCCTCTTAAAACTATATCAAGTATCAACTTAGACCCTATGGTTTATCCTCTATATTTTCCAAGGGGTGATTCTGATTGGCATAATCAATTGTTTCACAACCCTGAACGTGCTACATTGGCTGAAATAATGTTATATTATCTCAATACTACAATTATAAACTTTCGGTTAGACAATTTTTTTCTTCACTCTTTTATAGCAAAAAACTGTTTCAGCAATATGCTGTTGATGCGTATGTTAAAATTGATGGCCCGCGCCTTGCTTTCAGCAGGAATAATCAAAACAAACTGAGAAGCGAGCAGAATGATGTCTTACACGAACATGAAACAACCTTGAGAATGATCGTAATGTCAGATTAGGGCATGTTGTAATTTTGCCATCAACTTATGCAGGAAGTCCTAAATTTATGTAACTTTTTTGGTGTTTGATTTAATTTGTCTTAAGGCACATGAAATATAATTTTGACAAAAAAAAAAGAAGTTAAATAAAAAAAGTGAAAAGTCATTTCTAGATAACAGACGCTTTTCTTTCGAACATTATGGAGACACCAGACCTTTTATATTGACCTAACTTTGTTTTACATTTCCGTAGAACAACAGTCTTTATACCTCTGTGTAGATACTGAAAAAACTAAAAAGGTCTCATACATAACTCATTTTCAAAGTTTATTAAAGTTTATAGTTTTTGTTTAGTTTATAGTTCTTTTTATTATACTCTTAGTTTTAGTTATCTTTTTTCTTACTTTAGACAACTTTATGGAGAAAATAAGGGGAGTAGGTAAAAAAATTATAATTATATATATATTTATATGTAAATATTATTTTATCAATTATTCTGAGGTATATTTTTTTGTCTTTAGTGTCTGGTTGAAGCATAACTGGTAGGCCTGTGTTTCATACTTTATATACTTTGTATGGAGAAATATGTGCAATTGGTGAAAGTATTTTTTAATAAATATGACATTTTAAAACTGTTTGTGTTTTACTCATATTTTTATTAAAATAAAATTTTTGACATGTTTAACCCTCTTTAACTTACTTTTTTTTTTTGTTTTAATATTTTTAGTATCGTCTACTGTTACCTGTGAAAATGGTAAAGTTATGCTTTATATTTTGATTAAATAAAATTGCAAATACTTATAATTTTTATTATATAATTCTATTTGTAATTTTAGAGTCGTTAACATTTGAGAGCTTTTGTGATTTTAGATTTGTTAACATTTGAGCAGTACAGAAATTATCGCTCCCAACGCCCAGGGCCTCTCTCGGAGAGGTCCTTCAATAAAGTAGTGTAGTAATGGCGGTATGGATGAGCCCTCCTTCAAATGAAGGGCTCATACCCGGGTGTTGAGAGACACCGAAGAAAAAACAGCAACCAAAAGGTTGTAAGTGTCTTAAAATGTAAAATTTACTATAAGCCAAGACAATATATTTAGCTATATAAATGCAATTTATTTATATCTCAATTTGATTTTTAATGTTTGTAATTTTGGCTCCTTAAATCATTTGTTATTTTGCTTTTTAATTAGAATATTTTAAATCCATTGCGATGTCTTTTAAATTAAACTAAAGTTTACTAAAAGCCAACATGAAATAACGTCATTAAACAACACCGACAAGCTGCATCATGACAGCAACTGAAGAATGACAACAGGTTACCAAAAGCATGTAAATTGTTTTCCAGTTGTTGTTTTTTTTCTTTTTATTTATGTCTACTTATCTGTTACAATTTTTATTTTAGGTTTGACATATGACGCATTAATGCAATATTAAAGATCAAAGTTTACATATTTTTTTAAATTTGTTATACACATGTTTGATTGTAAATCAAATTTTTTTTGTTTAAAAGGTGTTTGTACTCAATTGCTTAGTTATTTATAATAAACTTAGTTGTTTATATTAAATTTATTTAGTTGTGTGCATTTAACGTTTTTAAGATAACAATTTTCTTTTTTAAAGAAAAATGAATCAAGGGGATACCAAAAAATTAATAACTCCTGTATAATATAAGTTAACTTCATATTAATCTTAATAATTAATTAAAGCTCACGTTATAAATAATATAACAAGAATTAAGTTTTAATTTTTCGACAATTTAAAGGATGATGAAGTATTATCATTTTGTGTCAGTAACTAAAAACGTATTGTGTTGAACTTAGGAATGTAGAGGAAAATAGTTCTGCCTAACACTGATATGACCTATGTCAGTTGTAAATTGCTCAAATAATGTTAAATAATAATGGCAAATTATTTTACCCCTTTATACTTTTTATGTTAATTTTACAGATAGAATAATTTTTTCAATTTGAAGGCGTTTTTCTAGAAGGGTATGAGTTAAGGTTTTGCAACTTTAAATTGTGGAAAACAGCCACTATAAATTACTTATATAACAGACCGACCATAACCCATATTACGGGTTGCTTTCTACTAGTATGTATGAATAACGCATTTTGCACTAATCTGAATTTCAAAATTTATCACGTTATCACGAGAAACGAACACCGCAAAACAAACTAAGAAATCCGTATTTCACAGAAGTACCAAGGGTGCTTGGGGAGACTCGAAATTAGACCAACGTATGTACTAATTAACTGCAAAATTTCAAAAATTTTGGTTGATAAACAGCAGCACTGTATCGATTGGGCTGACTCTTGTCTTGGTCAAATTACAAAAGTTGGGTCACAGTTTTTAGCTCGCTTTTTTACGGCAAATTATGAACTTACGCACGAACCTACATCAAGTAGGAAAAAATCACACCTTGTACTAGGGTTTGACCTTTTTCGTGTGACAATCTGAGAATCATCTGCAATAACAGAATCCAATTGGATCTATAATTTTGAAGAATTTTAATGTATTTGTTTTAACTGTTTATTTAAACTTGGATATTGAATTTTAAAATATTTACGTGACTTTTTAATGTCTAAATTGCAACATTATAAGGGATACTTATATACTAAATGATAATTTATTATTAAGTTTTTTATAATTTAGTAATTTTTAATTTAGTATTTATTATGCCAACATTATAAGGGATACTTGTATACTAAATATTAATTTATTATTTAGTTTTTTATAATTTAGTAATTTTTAATTTAGTATTTATTATGCCGACATTATAAGGGATACTTGTATACTAAATAGTAATTTATTTTTAAATTATTTTAAAACTGCAATATAAAATAAAAAAAACTGCAATATAAATTATATTATGATAAAACTAAAATAAATAAAAATTAATAAAATAAGTAATAAAAACTATAACATAAAAAGTAATAAATACAACAAATTAATAAAATAAGTAATAAAAACTATAACATAAAAAGTAATAAATACAACAAATTAATAAAATAAGTAATAAAAACTATAACATAAAAAGTAATAAATACAACAAATTAATAAAATAAGTAATAAAAACTATAACATAAAAAGTAATAAATACAACAAATTAATAAAATAAGTAATAAAAACTATAACATAAAAAGTAATAAATACAACAAATTAATAAAATAAGTAATAAAAACTATAACATAAAAAGTAATAAATACAACAAATTAATAAAATAAGTAATAAAAACTATAACATAAAAAAGTAATAAATACAACAAAAATATTTTTCCTCGTTTGCAATAACAAACGCTTTTAAAGAAATTCGTTTTTACAGCTAATAAAAAAAACGTTCCGAAAGACACTTTTGAAAAAAACATTTCGGAAATGTAACTTTCACGTTTTATTCATGTAGAATAGTCACCTGGACGAGGTCACCTAAAATACACGTGATTGAAACGTGAATAAAACGTTGCGTGCCTACTGGGACGTTACTTTTCACAAATATATATTTCAGTCAAACATCAGATTTTTTACTCCTGAAGAAAAAACTTTTATGAACATAATTTCAACAAGAAAGAAGCTAATGGACTAGAAGGTTTTATTTGATAACACTACGTACGTTATTAACAAACTTTGCACATTTTCTCGTGGTAGAAAAAAAATGTTGTTCTGACATTTTTTATTTAAGTTTAAACCATCCCGCCAACTTTTTATATTTCACTTAAAAAAACACATACTTATTCAGTTCCATATTATCCTGAAACTGCATGATAATATGGAACTGAACAAGTATGTGTTTTTTCGTTGTGAAACAAATTTCTCAAGCTGCTTTCAATCCTCCAAAGATTCTTTTGCATTTAAGAAAAAATATAGTCATGATGAGGTAATATGTCAAAATGATTTTTGTTAAATTATCAATTGAATGAGAAAATTTTAAATGTAATTATAAGTTATAAAGTGGAAACTTTACAAAGAAGGTGTAAAACAAACCTTAGTTAAATCAAACCTTGTTTGTTTTAACCAAAGTTACCATCTGTTACTTCCAAAACCTATGGGACAAAACTCAAAGAGTTTTAGAGAAGTGATTTTGAAAAGTTCTCTGTTGTTAAATCTAGGACAAGCAAAAACTTTTGCAAAAATCAATACAGAGCTGGTACTTCTGTCTGAACCCATTGCAAGATCATCTTCATTAGGAGGCCATTTCAAGTATATATTTTACCATAAATAAAATCTCATGACAAGTTACTTGTTCAACTTGATCGAAGCTGTTTGATTGGTTTAGAAATAGATATTCTCTTCCAAGGTGTTAATCTTCTTTAAAAGAATTTTTATGATCTTCCCTTTTTCAGTGGTGTTGCTGTCTAAAGAAAATACCCGTATTTTAATGACCACAAACCAACAGATCAATTGAATTATGTAACAACACCATCCTGCAAAGTCCTTTAATCTGAAAATTTTTAATCGTCTGTTCATTTTTCTCAATAAAAACCAATTCCTTTTGTTTGTCTTGACGATAACTAAAACGTACAAAAAAGCGTTTTTACATACATGATTATATATATATATATATATATATATATATATATATATATATATATATATATATATATATATATATATATATATATATATATATATATATATATATATAGGCACAAAATGAATTTGCCTTGAGTTGTGTCAGCCACACAACTCAAGGCGAATTCAGTTGCTTTTGCAATAAGTAAGAACGAAGAACTTCGATATGAGTTTCTTGCATTTAAAACAGCTACGACAAATAAAATTCGTATGCTTAGAAATGAAAACTCTAATTTGCGTGAATAAATAGAGTATCTTCAAAAAGAAAAACTTATTCAAGATGCAAAAGTAACAGCACTTAAGAAACAGTGGGCCACAGATGACAGCATTGCTGAATCACAAACTTTAAAACCTTACACAAACAGCAGCAATCTAACAAACTCCAGCTGGGCCTCAGTAGTTTCTGGAAGAGGTAAAACAACAAGGTCAAACGCTCAACTAGAACTTCTTGATGCAAATGCACGTGAAGTTCAGAAAAGAGAAAAAAAACAAAAAAATGTTATTATTTTTGGTACCGAGAAATCTTCTGCTCTAGTTGCTGCCGACCGAACATGATAAAACGCTAGTTACATCACTTTTAAACAAACTAAATGTTGAATGTAAGCATGTTAATATTAGACGCTTTAGAGGTGGCAAAAGCACCTCTACACAAACAGGTCCATTACAAGTAGTTTTTAATAACGTAGATGATAGAAATACAATACTCAAAGTTGCCCATAAACTTAGACTCAACAATGCTCGAAATGGAATCTACATCAATCCAGATGAAACTCCTGCTCAACAAAGGCAATCTAAACTACTACGTATAGAATGCAACAGGCTCTACAAAGAAAAACTTGAAACTCAGCAAAAGGATCAGCCCTTTCGTTTTGCCATCCGTAGTGGTAGAGTCACACGCGTTGGTGGAGTTTGGGAATCGACCCTTGGAAAAAAGTTATGATCCTAGACACGTTAAAACAGAATTAAAACTTAAATCAGTCCACAACAGAATCAATAATAATATAAAAATGATTTTTAATAATAAAAAAAAACACAACAATTCATCTTAACAATTTTAGTTGTTTTTATACAAATGCGACCTCGTTAAACGCAGAGAAACTTGCCGAGCTGCAAAGCCTTATTCAAACTTCAAAAGCACCACCGAGTCTTGTCTTTATAACAGAAACATGGTTTAATGAAAACTCTATCTTTAATCTCACTAATTATATCACATATAGGCGTGATCGCACAATTAATCTTCATGGTGGAGTCTGCATCTATATATCTGATACACTAATAAGCCATGAAGTAACACATCTTGAACTTAACAATGACTCTGAACAAGTTTGGTGTTCAGTTAATCTTTGAGCTGAAAAATTTCTAGTTGGTTGTATATACCGTTCACCTCTCAGCAATAACTTTGTAAATAATCAAACTAAACCCTCTATAAATTTTGCATCTAATTTAGTCAAAAAAAAACACTACTCTGGTCTTCTTATTGCAAGAGGTTTTAACCTTGACCATACCACATGACATAACAACACAGCAATTACCACAAACTCACTAGCTGAAGACTTTATTGAAACATTTGATTCAAATTATTTAACACAGCATGTCAATTTTTATACTTTTCAATCGAACTCTATATTAGGTCCATCTAGCACTCTAGATCTTATTTTAACTGAGTCATCTCAACGTATATTTTCTCTTGAAAGACATTCTCAACTGGGGTACACTAAAAAAGGACGAGCTCATTTAATTCTAACTTGGAATTTTGCTGTAGAATCTTCAAACCCTCCTAGAAATCGGTTTTCTTCATCTCGACAAGATTTAAAAAATGGTAATTTTGATAAACTAAACATGTATTTCAAAGATATTGACTGGCTTAATCGTTTTAAAAATGTAAATATTAATGAATGTTATAATGTATTCCAATCTATCTATATTGAAGGATGTATACTTCAAATACCAGCAACCAAATATTTTTAAAAAAATTTTAAATTATTCTGTTTTACACACACCTTGGATCACAAAAAAAGTAACCTCTGCTATAAAAAATTAAAAAAAACTTTATTATAGAAGCAAAAACCCAAACTGGCGTCTGGACACTAAACTGTAATAGCTGCAATAAAGTAAAACAAACTCTAACTCATTCTATTGCTCAATATGAAAAATCTATATCCGAAAAAGCCAAGACAAATCCAAAACTTATATATAGGTATATAAACATGAAACTTAAAGTTAAAAATCAAATAAGGTCTATAAAGGAGTCAAATGGAAACATTACTTTTAATGAAAGTCATATAGCTACGATCCTTAACAATTACTTTTCATCTGTTTTTACTCTTTTAAGTTTGAGTCAATCGCTGCCAACATTCGAAAAGCGCACATCTTCTGTGATTGATGAGACGTCAGTCTTGAATAGACTTAACGAGAACTACATACAAGTGTTACTCTCAAACCTAAACTTGCATAAATCAGCAGGCATAGAAGGCATTTACTCACACGTCCTCAGCGAATGTCCATCTCTGAACGTGCCCATCACCTACATATTTATAAAATATATTTGTGAAGGTCGAGTCCCAGCCGCGTGGCTGGAAGCTAACATAACACCGCTTCACAAGAAAGGATCTAAACTTGATGCATCAAACTATAGACCAATTTCCCTAACTTCTACCTGCTGCAAATAATCTTTTATCTCAAAATCAGCACGGGTTTGTTCCAAAAAAATTATGCATTACCAATTTATTGAAAACTGTCGATCAGATCTCACACTCAATGGCAAGAGCCTATAGTGTAGATGCTTTATATCTAGATTATGAAAAAGCGTTTGACACACCACCTCATGATCCTATGCTCCACAAACTTTCTGGTTATGCTATCTCTAATGTGCTTCTTAATTGAATAAATTCTTTTCTTTCTAAAAGAACACAACGAGTTGTCATGAGTTCCACCATTTCAGATTCGTTACCAGTCACCATTTATCTGCATAATAATAGTAATAATAATAATAATAATAAATATAAGTAGCAACAGTTTAACTTATTCTTTATTGCTGAAAAACTTGACTTATATTACCGGTAAAACACATACATGTATTCATTAATGTTATTTCTAAATGCTAAGGAAATATTAATTTCTTAGCATTTAGAAATGATATTAATAAATGGACGTGTTTGATTAAAATTTATTTTTCAGTGCTCTTTCTAAACTTTGTCAAAACCATGGGGTGATTTTCATTTAAATGGGGTAAAATTACCCCGTGGTTTTGACAAAGTTTATCCATCATATGAGATTGTTCTTAGCGGATTTTTTTGAACCAAATAACAATGAAGTAAATTGATAATAAATAATTGATTTTCATTTTTTGTAAAGTATGTTTTCAGCTGAAATTAAAATTTGAACAACTGACTCTTTTTGCAATTTTATGATCACAGAATATCATGTCTTGCCATTACAACAAGTTCAAAAAAAACTATCGGGACGCCATAAAGAAATCAATTAATGATGTGAATAAAATTAATGTTAGCTTAAGTAGACCGAGATACATGTACAATATCAAAAGCACATTTATGAATCTTCTTAAGGAAGTACACTGTTAACGAGTAAAACGCCCAACGATTTTGAAAATAGAAGAAGAAACGCTAGTTGTGCGTACACATTAGAAACAGGGAATTTGGGATAGAATGATACAATTTTGTGAGTATTGCAAAAGATTACATAAAAAGTAGCTATTTGTGTTATTAAATCTAATACCTTTTAGAATGGCAAGTCTGGCATTGATTGGATGCGTGGTTTTGAGTAGAGAAGGAAAAATAAGCTTACAAATTAAAATACTTTCTACTAGTCGTAACTATTCACGCAATTTTAAACATAGTTGATAATTTCTTAACCATAGTTGATAGTTTCTTAACCATAGTTGATAATTTCTTAACCATAGTTGATAATTTCTTAACCATAGCTGATAATTTCTTAACCATAGTTGATAATTTCTTAACCATAGTTGATAATTTCTTGAAAAACTAATAGTTGTTGTTGAGAAAATTATCCTAGGGAACAAATTACACATTATATTAAATGTGAATGAAACAGTATCTCAAACCAACCTAGGCAAGCAAAGCATTCTCTGCAAGTTCAAATTGTAAAACCTGCATAAAACACTTCCTACTTTAGCTAAAACCATATTCACAGTGCAGAATTTTTTGGCAATCAGCCAATTTATATCACCATACGTTGTTCATAAAGGTCCTATTCCGCTTTTAATGAATCTGTTAAAATGATAATTTGAACAACGAACGTTACAGGTGCTCTCGGGGTGGTTGGAATCCATCTAATTCATTAAATGGTTTGTAGAAGTATTTATTACCAAAACAAAACAACTAAAAGGTTGAAGCTTCTAATATTTTTTAAACACAACTTTAGCTAATAAAAAGGTTAAATAGGCTTAACTGTAGTATATAATGTTGAGCTATTATGTTTAACTGTTCATACGAGTTGTATTTTACAGCCTTTGAATGCAGGTATTTTTAACTCAGTCAAAACATGTTGAGGGAAATGAATTACAGCACGATACAAAAATGCAGATAAAGCAATCTTTCCACAATTGCTAAAACTATTTACAGACAGTGGAGCATTCAAATAAATGCTTCGACAGCTTTTAAAACTTGGACAATTTTTCCACAAAAGTTAATTAAAATTACCAGTGAAAAATTGTCAACTGTAAAAAATAATTAATTATGGAAATTAAAATGAGATTACACAAGCAATTAACGATATCGTCAATATAAGTTTAGTAGAAATACAATCCACATGTTTAGCTGAAACACAGGAGATAAAAAGAGCTAAAACACAGGAGGTTAACAATTGCAAGACAGCAAATAGAAACGGTACTTTTGTAACATCTTCGGCACACACAATCTGAGAAAAGTGGAGATAAAAGAAAAAGAATCAAGAGAACATTGTTGAAATTCCTTACATTTGTTAAACCTTAAGCCAATGTTAGGGAATCAACCAAACGAAAGAAGAACCCAAAAAAATTAGTTCATTATAATTAGTTTATTTATTAAAATGAACTAATTTTTATATATAAATAAAAAAATAAAATGTTGGATAATACTCAAGAGCACACAACAGTATCTCATTTTTTCTGTAGTAAAGCCAAATATCAAAAAGAATTTAATAAAAAATAAAATTCAAAAAGCGATAGCTCTTTGAGACTTCTTCGGAATCAAATATTAATTGCGACAAGCCAATGCCAACTCATTAAGTATTATGACAGTTGCACTCTATCAATATTATTACATAATTAACTACATTATTTAATAGTTTATGGTATCAATATGAAGCTAATAAGGTTAAAAAGGTTAGGTGCCACTAATATAAAATATTACTAATATAAATAAATAACAACGTAGTTTATTATATTACAAATGTTTACATAATAAAATATAATATCAAAAAATAATCATAACAATATTAATAAAATAAAAAAGTAAATAATTAAATAAAACAATAGTAAAAATAGAAAAATAGAAAATAATAATAAAGTTGTTAGAACCATTATAAGCACCATGAGTTATTTGTTAATGGTATTATAAACTTCATAAGTAATTTGTGACTGGTATTGGTTTTTAACAGAATAGCAGCTAATCTAAAATTCAAAATTATAGTGATAGATTAAAATTTGTTCTAAATAAAAAAAAAAATTAAATAATTTCTGAATGTTTATAAAAACTTTTAAAAAAATGTAAAAGTATAAAACTTGTTAAAGAAAATAGCTACCAGGTTCAGGCTGTTTTTAAAAATGTTATAGTAAGAATTTACAAAATAATCTATGGCAAATCGAGTTAGATGTATTTTGTTTCATTTTTTCTTTCTTTTTTCTTTTTAATTTTTGATATTGCATAAATGAAATTAGATGAATTGTGTGCGATTGTAAAATACTTAAGGATAACGATACGATACGATAGAGTCATGATAAGATATTAATAGAGTTTTATTAAATTCACTTTAATTCATTTTGGTCATATCTTTTAATATTTATCTTGCTCTTTGTGAGACTAATTTGAGTTCAGCTGTTTCATCTCGTGATCTTAGTGTTAATGGTTATCTTCCTTTAAATCGTAAAGACTCCAATAGTCACATGCTTGGTCTGGGCATTTGCATTTGTAAGAATTCACCCATTTGTTGAGAAATTAGGTTTAAATCCACATGCTATTCTTTTACGTGGTTTCGTTTAGCACCACTTCACTCTATCGCCTTTCTCTTTGTTTTATACCGCTCTCCTTCATCTCAAGATTGCACTTTTCTTGATGTTATTTCTGATCAAATTGTCCAAGTCCTCTCTCTTTATCCATCAGCCAATATTGTTGTTGTTGATGACTTTAATGATCATCACATTGAATGGCTTGGCTCTAGTGTTAGTGACTCTGCTGGCGTTAAAGCCTTCAACCTTTGCCTTTCTCAATCCCTAACTCAAATTGTCAACTTTCCAACTCGCTTTCCAGACAACCCGAATCATTTACCTTTTCTACTGTACTTATGCCTTGTTTCTAATCCTAGCCAGTGCTCAGTTTCTCCACATTCACCTTTAGGTGCCTCTGATCATGGTTTGATCTCTATAAAACTATTATCTTATTCTTCTTTATCATCTGAATTCCCCTATCATCGTACCTCTTACAACTACCTTAAAGCTGACTGGGACTTTTTCTGTGATTTTCATTGTGATGACCCAAGGGTAGAAATCTTTCGTCTTTCTACAAACAAATGTGCTTCTTACATAACTTTTTGGGTTCAGGCTGGCATAGAATCTTTTATTCCCTCTTAATGATTTTAGGTCAAGTCTCACTCTTCTCCATGGTTTTTCTCACATTGTGCTGCTGCAATTTCCCATCGAAATCATTACTTACATATCTATAAGCAAAACAATTCTGCAGAAAACAGACGTCTGTTTATTACTTCTAGAAACCATCGTAAAAAGGTTTTGTCTAACGCCAATGCCCGCTATTCTCAGGTCATAAAATCTCGTATTTCATCACAAAAATTAGGCTCTCGTGACTTCTGGTGAATCTTTAACAGCATCAATAATAAGAGCAGATTTGTTATTTCATCTCTCTTGTATGGTTAAGATTTTGTCACCTCACCTATAGACAAAGCTTAATTGTTCGCTAAGAACTTTTTATCAATATCATCTCTTGATTCCACTAGTTGTGTTTTGCCTGATTTTGCCGTCAAACAGGTTGATCCATTGCTTGAAATTTGTATCACTCCAGCTTCTGTATCTAAAGTGATTTTTCTGATTAGACTCTTCTACAGCTTGTGGCCCGGACAACCTATTATTGTCTTGCAGAAGTGTTCTCCGGAGCTATCGTCTATACTCTCAAAACTATTCAACAAGTGCTTATCAGAGTCTTGTTTTTCAGTCTGCTGGAAAGCGGCATCTGTTATCCCTATTTTTAAAAGTTCTGGAGAGCGATCTGGTTCGTCTAACTACCGTCCCATTAGTCTTCTTCCTATCATAAGCAAGGTTTTTGAATCTTTAATTAACAAACACTTAATTTCTCATTTCTTCTTACAGTGTATCTTGTAACATCTTTAAGAATATTGAATCCTTCCTTTCCAATCGTAGTATAAAAGTTCTCCTCAAAGGACAGCACTCTTCTTCATATTCTATAACTTCAGGGGTTCCTCAAGGTTCTATCCTTGGACCTATACTCTTATTAATTTACATTAATGATCTTCCAAATATTCTCACATCTAAGGTGGAATTGTTCGCTGATGATACTACCATTTATTCTTGTCATGACAAGAAGCCAACACTCTCTGATTGCTTGGAGGGGGCATTTGAGCTTGAAAAGGATCTTACTTCTGCTACGGCATGGGACTCACAGTGGCTGGTGAAATTTTTAATTCAGATAAAACTCAATTTTATTCAGCCAATCATTATTGCAATAATTTAGATCTTCTAATATTTATGAACGGTAATGTACTCGATGAGCCATCTACCCTTCATCTTCTAGGATTAACTCTTACTTCCGATCTTTCTTGGAAATCATATATTAAATCCATTGCAAAACTAGCATCTGCTAAGGTTGCATCTCTTTATTGAGCTCGACACTTTCTTACTCCGGGTTCTATTCTCTATAACTATAAATCTCAAATCCGGCCTTGTATGAAATACTGCTGCCATATCTGGGGCGGATCTTCTAATGATGCCCTTTCTCTTTTAGACAAGGTGCAACAACGCATTGTAAACATAGTTGGACCTGCTCTTGCAGCCAACCTCCAACCATTATCACATCGTCGTAATGTTGCTTCTCTTTCTCTTTTCTACAAATACTATAATGCGCACTGCTCTAAAGAGCTAGCGTCTGTTGTGCCATCTAATAAAATTCATTCTCGTGTTACTCCTCATTCAACTAAGTCTCATCCTTTTTCTGTGACTGTTCCTAAATGCTCCAAAAACTCTTATTCATCTAGTTTTTTTCCTCGAACATCAGTTCTTTGGAATTCACTTCCTTCATTTTGCTTTCCTTATATAATTTGCAATCTTTTAAATCGTCTGTCAATCGTTATCTTGCTCTACAATCTTCATCTTTTCTCTTTCAGTAACTTCCAACTCTAGTAGTGGTTACTTGCAGCCTTGTTGGAAGCGAAGATGTTAATATATATATATATATATATATATATATATATATATATATATATATATATATATATATATATATGTAAATATCACTTCTTTTTTTTTTTTTTTTGTAATTCACCTTCCCAAGACCAAGAAGGCCACTACAGATAAAGAAGCTATTAACCCTCTCTCAACTCTATAACTCCGAAGCACGAACCTTGACGAACAAGGCCGCTGCGCGGAGAAGCAAGTTGATCACATATAAATATATTATATCAAATATAAATATATTTAAAAAAATAAAAACGTTGTAAATATTAATTCAAATATAAACTGAATAATTAAAACGTAAATATTAGTTAAGTAAAAAGTACTTTAAACAACAAGCCATGTGTGTTATATTTCTTTCTAATTTATAAGTCACAAAGGATTTAAACATACATCAAAATTTAGACAAGAAATTATATAGGAGCAAACAAAGTGGGAGTTTGTTTTACTACCTAAACAACCTAAACAAACGCTTTCACATAACTGTTAATGATTAGTATAATGACACAGCTATGAATACTGAATGTAAATGAAAATCTAAACTTACCAATAAACATAAAACCTGTTCAAACATTTTTTATCTTAATAAGAAAAAATTTATTTTAATCCACCATCATAATGTTGACATTTAGAACAGGTGTCTCCAATACAACATTAACTTATAAAACCTTGTTAAAGCAAGTTAAGTCTAAATGATACGCAAAATGTACTCTTTAATAGTGCTTGTACTTTCGTTTCTTTCAATCAATGGCCTGGTGAGTTTCTAAGTTAAACAAAATACCTTTACTTATTTTTTGTAGGATTGAAAAATATGTTTGAAAACATTTAATATATGCTAAATAATTAATTTCATGTTAAATATATATTACATACAAAATTGCTTTTGAATAAAAACAAATTTATTTCATTTTGAAAATGAAATAAAATTAGGTCAGTGGGTTGGAGGCTCCTTTCCATGGCTCTGGTGGTGTAGCCTAGCCACAGCTCTAGTCAATATTCTTATAAATACCAAAGGAGGCTTATGAGTTATTCCTGTCGACAATATTTTTAAATATACATATATATATAAAAAAAAAAAAATATATATATATATATCTTTATCTTTTTCGGGTTCAATATTAATAATTCATTCGTTATAGTAATTAAGTAAATGACTATAACGAATGCACGCAGATACAATTGTGTAATTTGTTTATTTATTACAGGTGCTACACAACAAAATTGAAGAAAGTGAAGCTGAGGTAAGTTTTATTTACTAGTTTCACTTAGTTTTAAATAAGATTTTTAAATCTAGTTTATGTAAATATGCATTTATTACGGTATTTGTTTTTAAGCAACACAAAATGTTTTTAGTTTGGCACCAATAAATACTCAAAATTAATCTTACTTTAGGCTATTTAACTTTAATTTAGTTAAACATATTCCATATATAAGTAATATTTAACAAAATATCATTTTAATAACACAGTTAGTGCTGGATTAAGGGAGTGGCTTAGGCGTGGCCCCGGGCCCCGCAATTTTAGTGGCCCCGAAATAGTTTGAAAAACCTTTTTTTTAATCATTTTTTACGCTGTGAAACACAAAAAAGACCTCAAAAAAATAGACCCGGGCCCCGAAAAGTCTTAATCCACCACTGGACACAGTTATTGGTAATTATCAAAAAAGTGAAGTATATAGAGAAGATGAAAAGCAAGAGAAATGAGGCAACCTACTATACGAATTGGTCAAAAAAAATTTACGAATCTCAAGATGATATACAAAACAAAATTTTGTTTTGAATTTTAAAACTTATTCAAAAAAAAAGACTATCATGACAAAAAATATAAAACGAGACTATTTTTATAATTTTAAACAACCTTACGTAAACAACCTGATGAAGTACATTATACGGTTTGAAAATCATTTTCTGAAAATTTCTCTTCGGTTTATTGTAAGTTTAAATGTCAAAATAAATATTCAGTTTAATTAAAATAAAAAAGATAACTTTCATCAAAAGCAAACCGTTTGTACCAGTGAGAAAACAAAACTCTCTTATGTACTTTAGATGAATAAAAGTTAAAAAACAAGATTAATCATTTTAACGATTCGTCAGCTGAGAACTCAGAGGCTGTATGTCCTTTTTTTGTATTTCCGATTAATTCAAGTTTTAAAATTTAATTTGTAAAGACTTACTGCCAAAATGTCCGACTAGTTATTTTAATATTTTAAAAAGTCGTATCATTCTTTAGAATAAATGTATTGAACACATACTCCATTGATTGTTGAATATTTATTGATAATAAACAGAAAAAACACAAAATGTGGACATTTTGTGTTTTTTATGTTTATTACACGGTCTTTTGGTTCTCGGCTGACGGATTTTCATTCTAATGTATTGGCTATCTTCGTCAAATGCTCGTTAAATCTTCTTTAAAAGCAATCAAACAAAATGAAACATTTTTTTTTTTGGTTTATGTCATTTTAAATAAGCATATTTATTTAAAATGAGATAAAATAAAAATACATTTTATAAAAAAAATTTCATTTTTTATTACAAACTCCATAGTTTAGTTACTAAAATTAGAAAGCTTTGTAACTATTTTTGGCAATTTATAAGTATTTTATAAGTTCATTATTGATAACTTTTTGACCACATTCTTTAAAAATTTAAAACTAACGTTTTTTGGATCAAGCTGTTATAATATTATACATGTATAGGATCAGCACTGTTAATGAGTTGGGTCCAGACATAGACCCGACCCGGCTTGTTTTAACCGGGTCTGTGTTTAGTTATTATAGATCTAAAACCCGAGAATATAAACGTACAGATCTAAAATGTCAAAAAAAAAAAAAAAAGATTTTAGTGCATTAGGAAGTCTACAAAAACTTATTAAAAAAAGAGAATAATACATAAATATAACAATTGTATAAAATGTGAATTATTTAGTCACACTGTCCTAAACAAGGGAATGTTTTTTGTTTTTTGAAATTAAAATTTGTTTAAGTTTAACATTTAATATCTTTTTTTATTAGACCTTGCTAATTATACCTGCTAATTAAAATGTATGATTACTGACGTTTTTAAAAAAAAAGACTAACGATATCCCATTTTTAAAAAATGATATTCAATTTTGGATTCCTAACTCAAAAAGTTTTGAGTCTTTTGCAGAAAAAAACGTGTTTTTTATTTTCTTTATCAAGCAAGACAACAAGTTCTTCCGTTAGGTAAAAAAAAATCATGATCAACTGATGAAATCACTATAGCCATAGAACAGGTCATTTTACCTTCATCTTGATTAAAAATAATTTATTTTTTTTTTTTGCTTTTTAGCTAGTTATCGTATAAAATTCTGTGCTACCAACGTGCTCCAGTTCTAGTGAGTTTCGGTTTCCGACAAAATTTTCTATCAAACCAAAATCGAAATTTCAGTTTTCATAGTTTTTATGAGTTTTGTATTAACCAAAATTTTCTTTGAAAATTAAAAACCGAAAATTGTGCCTAAAATACTTAATTTTTCATTTATTTAGCATTGTTTGTACTTCATATTCTTCTGGTTCTAAAAATATAAAAACCGCAAAAAATCAAATCAATGCATTGCACAGTGGGATAAAATCGAAATTTTTGTGCCAAAATTATTTTCGTAGTTTTTTTTATTAGAATAGCTATATTTATATATAAAATGCATAAATAAAGTAATAAACATGTAATTATGTAATATAAAAAAAATATATTAAAAAAATTAATTATTTTGGTGAAAAATACGAAATATTTTTAAAAGACAAGACAACTTTTATCAGTGTGAACATTAAAAATATTACTTTACGACGCATGTATTTGTCATAAAATAACTTTTTTAGATTTAAATTTACAAAACTAATATATTATAACAGTAATGAAAGATTTTGTAGGTATTCTTTGTGTACAAAACATCTTTTTTATTTGTTCAGTATTTCTCATCAACTGACCATTAACCGAAGACCAATCTTTTGTTATAACTTTTTTTATTGCAAAAAGTTGCAAAATATTTATGATGCATGGCTATTTACATACATTTAGCATGAGATTTACATAGTCAAATGTTTGGAGGATATTGGAGGATAGTTTATCTGATACCTAATAGTAAAGGTTAGTAGCAAAAATAATATCGAACACTGTCTGTTTTCGATGCATAAAAACTAATGATTACATTTATGTGAAATCGTTTTTAAAAGCCTAAGCGAAAAAAACATTCTGAATTAAAATAATATTGTTTAAAATGAAAGTCAATAAAGTTAATTTAAAACAATAGTATCGTAAGAAAGTTGATAAATAAAAAATGCAAAATAGCGTTTTGGAACACATGTCAAATTAACGTGTAAACAACCGCATAAAATTACGCTAAATTATTATTTAATGTCTTTTTAATTAGATATTTCCTCTAATGAACATGTCCTCACCATTATGACAAATTTTCACCGTGCAATGCTGATATTGATTTTTTGGTATTTTGGCACACTCTGTCTCACTGTGTACTGGTTTGATTATTTGCGGTCTTCATGTTTTTAAGAAGCAGAAAGTATTAATATACCGACTTGAAGAAAACAAATTTAGTTTTTAAAAGTTTGATCATATTTCAACATTTGTGTGTTGTGTGATCAAGGATATTATTTTTTGATACGAAACCTTGAGTTACATTTTGATACATTTCTAAATTTTTTTTTTTAATGAAAAATTATTATTATTATTATTATTTTTGTTCTTTATTACAATATTTAAGATACAAATACAAATATACAAGAGAAAAATTACAAGTGAAGATACCGTAAAAATAAATAAATAAAAAATAAATAAATAAAGAACGTGGATACTCAAAGAAGACCATTAGGTCTTGTCACAGAGAACCGCTGATGAAGAACTTGAAACTTAAAATTTATACAAAGTATAGAAGTCGTTATACAAATAAATTAAATCGTTAAGATTAAAAAATCCTTTTACTACTAGAAAATATAAATAAACAAAAAATATAAAAGTATTTGATTTAATAAATAAAAAGAAAGCGGACACTCGCAGAAAACCATCAAGTTTTCATTGAGAACCGCTCGTAAACTTAAAAATGTCATAAAAATCGAATGCATACATACATGGTTAAGTGTTTAAAGCACAAAAAAAATTTAAGTGCATTTATATACGTATTCAGTTGTATCACGGCATAAAAAAATAAAAAAGTAAATTATTTAATGTTTAAAAATACAAAAATATATCATCAATAGACAAAATGATTCCCTTAAGCTTTTTTTTGAATGAGAGGTAACTCCATTCCAAAGAAAAATCAAAATGTTTTAAGACTATTTTATTCCAAAGAAAAGTTTCACGAAATGAAATGCTTGATTTTCCAAAATTAGTTTGAAAAAATGGTTAACGAATTAAATTATCATTTCTTAAGTTGTATTTATTTTTATCTTTTGAGGTATAGAAATTATGGTAAGAAACTGAGTTGGAGTTAGTTTTACATTTGTACATAAAACAAAGAATATTAAAAACATTTAGCTGATATATATCAAGAATTTTCTTGGCATGAGTAAATCTATCTTTAAAATTAATAAGACGAGCAACATGCTTTTGTTGACGATAAAGAGGCCTAAGTTTGGATTTATTAGCACTACACCAAGCAATATTTGCATAGTGTAAATGACTATGGATGAAAGAGTAATATAATTGAGTTAAATTACGTTTATTTAAAGCACTTCTAGCTTTTTACAATATTCCTATACTTTTAGCAACTTTATTACACAAGAACTCTATGTGATATTTCCAATAAAGGTTTTCATTGATATAGATACCCGAGTTTGTATTACTTACTCTTTTATGATGATTTAATTATGATGAAAAGCATTACTACTTTTTTTTTTCCACTGTGAAAATGAAACTTTGGACAAAATGGTGAAAAAAAATGCTTTATTACTCACTGTTATAAATTTAAGGATTGATTTAAAAAAGAAATATATTAGTTAATTTTAGTATCATTGCTATTATTTTGCATGTAGATGTATTTAAAAAAGAAAATGAGATCCGCTTCTAAACACTGCTACCTGCTACCTGCTACCTGTTTTACTTGTGAGTTTTAGCTAAATCAAAAAAGCTTTAAATTGCAGTACAAAAATTTTTCTTTGGGTTTGATAATCTCCTAATTAATTTTAATTGGTTTAACCATTTTTTAGTGCAATTTTTCTTTAGCCAAACACAGATGAAACTACCATAGACATTTTATTTAGTCAACAATTTTGTTGATGTCTATGTAGGCATTTAATGACGATAGTCGGCTATAGTAACATTAGTTGGAAAATTAAGGAATAATTTTGGTTTGCCAATCATGATGCTTTCACTATAGTTGTGTGGATAATACTTTGAGAGACTATGTTTTTAAGTAAACCTTTTGTTTGGTAGTAAAAAACGAATTCAGCATATTGTTGGCTTTCTTTATTACACATTTTTCCGCATCAAGTTTAAATATTTTTTAAACCTGGTTCTCACAATCACATTGCTTAGTTGACATTATGCTTAGTTGACATTAGGCTTAAGTTTTTCAGTTTTTATTTTCCTAGTTGTAAAACAATTTCTTATTTAATGTCATTTTTTGTTTTTTATTTATATCATAGTTGAATATTTAGAATTACAATAATCTTTATTTGTATTGCAACACGGGTTGTATATGATTACAAACCCTTTAAAATGTTTTTTTTTTTTTTCAATATAAGAAAAATATATTTGTAAGGAGGGAGGCGTGAACTTCCTTTCAAATGCTCTTCCGTGGTGCTCTGTGATAAGACCGTAAGGACTTCTAGGGACACCTAAAAAAATTAATATATATAAATCGGTAAGTGTTAAAAGGGCGGTAGTCCAATAATGTAAACTTTTGGGAAACCAAAAAAAACTGCATTTTCCCCCGTAGTAAATTTTTGTAAATGGTTCAATAATTTTTTTTTTTGAAGGTGGAAAACATTACATAGTTGGACTGCCGCCCTTTTAACATTCACCGATTCATATATACATAAATATATACATATATATATATATATATATATATATATATATATATATATATATATATATATATATATATATATATATATATATATATATATATATATGTATATATATATGTCAAAACGTTTTAAATGTTTAAAAATGTTTTATTTAGAAAATGCTGATAAGCCTTGGTTATTACAATCCATTTGCATTTGATGCTAGTAGCAATCTAACGGAAGCAATCAAAGATTACCAAAGTTTTTATAATCTTCCTAAAACTGGAGAGCTCGATCAATCAACCGCTGAAATAATGAACAAGCCAAGATGTGGAAATCCTGATAAAGTTCATAGTAGTCATGGTTACTATTTGTTGTGGCATACGAAATGGCCCACGAAATCTCTTACATACAAATTTGAAAACACAGGCATCTTTTTATTCTTTAATTGTTTTCATTTTTAGTTTGGTAATTTTTTTAATAAAGCTTATAGCTTCTTTCTTATATCAATTATGCAGGTGCTGATCTTCCACCAAAAACTGTAAAAGATACAGTTAGAAAAGCTTTTAATATGTGGTCCTCGGTCACTCCTTTAACTTTCACTGAAGTAACTGATCGCCGTGGTCATATAAACATAGGGTATGGTGCCTTTATAACCTTTATTTCTATTTTAAGACTGAAAAATGAGTATTTTTGCTTCAATTCTTAGAAATACAGTTTGTACAATACAAAAAAAGAAAAAAAATTAAAACGTGTATTAAACAATAATACATGATAATATATTATTATATGTTAGTAATGTATTAATAATATATTATTATATATGCGCTCAAAACACTGCGACTGTGGTCTCGTGGTTCGAGCGCCTACTTTAGAAGCATGAGATCCAGGGTTTGTAGAAAGCTCTAGGTATATTATATATATATATATATATATATATATATATATATATATATATATATATATATATATATATATATATATATATATATATATATATATATATATATATATATATATATATATATATATATATATATGTATATATATAGTCATGGACAAAAGTTTGCGACCACTGCGATTTTTGCATATTTTTTAATGTATTCTACTCTGAATTGCTTTTGGGCTACTTTAGAGCTACAATTTTGAACCAATTTGTGCTAATTGTCAATTAGAGTCTAAAATTGATGTTTACATGTTTATTTTCAGATATAACTGAAATATTTTGGAACATTTTATATTACGGAGACCTTATTTGAAGCAGTAGTGAAGCAGTACTAGTTAAAATGGTACGCGGTAAAGAACTGACATCTGAAAAGCGAGCTCAGGTCGTTATATTGTACAAAGCGAACATTTCTATAAGACAGATAGCCAAGAAGCTCGGTATTTCACATTCCACTGTTGTAGCTACTGTAAAGAGAAATCAAGAGCTGAAAAGTTTTAAATCCCGTTCACGCGCTGGGCGCCCGAAGGTTACACGCAACCGTATGGATAATGCTATAACAAAGGCAGCAAAAAAATCACCAAGAGCATCCTCAAGTGCCATTAGAGGCAAACTGCCTGGATCACCATCCAAGAAACCAAACAGTCGGACAATACGCAGACGATTATTTGATGCAGGCTTGAAATCTTACCGACCAGCACAGAAGCCGAGGCTTTCACCAAAGAATATTCGCGATCGCATAGCGTTTTGTCAGAAGTACAGGCAGTGGACACCAGCCCAGTGGAAACAAGTGATGTTTTCAGATGAGACAACATTCACGCAATCCTACTCATTTTATAGACATGTCAAACGCCCACCAAATCAGAGGCATGATCCAAAGTACGTTATACCAACAGTCAAACAGGTTCCAATAGTTATGGTTTGGGGAGCAGTCTCTGGTAGCGGTTGTGCCTGCATTTGGATTATGCTGAAAAATACAACGATCAATGGTGCTGTTTACTTGAGTATACTGATGGATAAGCTGCCACCATTTGTACCAATACATGGAATCACTCATTTCCAGCATGATGGCGCACCTTGTCATGGTACCAAGGCTGTTAAGGATTGGCTGCGTTCTGAAAACATCCCGCTACTGGAACCTATATAATATATATATAATATATATATATATATATATATATATATATATATATATATATATATATATATATATATATATATATATATATATATATATATATATATATATATGTATGTATATATATATATATATATGTATGTATATATATATATGTATGTATATATATACGCATTCAGGCCTCCATCTAATGCAAGCGCTTGAACCACTACACACATATACATAATGTTTTATTATGGTATATTAGTAATACAAATACTCTTTTGCGTGTTTAAGAGTGCTCAATGCTATCAAATAATAGAGCAATATTAATTTATATAAAACAAATAAAAGCAACTTTTGATGGAACTCTGAGTTTTATGTCTTTCGGCAATCGGCTGATGATTGCCGAAATAGTGTACACTTTAATAATACACTATGGCTTATGATGCTAAAAAGCATGAAACTCAGAGTTCCATCATAATTTTTTTTGTAACTTTTGACACTTGTAAATTACAGACAACGTCAAATATCATTTTAAAGTCGTAGTTTGACCTAGTCTAAAGCAGAATATTTTATTTTACAAAAGAAAAGTCTACTCCTTCATAAGTTTAAATTGTTATTAGTAAATAAATTTTCAGTTTTTAGCTTCATCAAGGAAGGATATTAACTCTTCTTGACGTCAACATGACGTAGATTAAACTATAATATTTGTTTTAGTTAAAAATTGAAATTGTATTTTTATACAGATTTTATTCTGGAACACATGGTGATGGTGGAGATTTTTTTGGCCCCGGAGGTACATTAGCACATGCTTTTTATCCGCAAAACGGAAACCTTCATTTTGACGAAAATGAAAATTGGGTGGTCAATCAAAGAGGTTAGTTAATTTAAATTATATAATAACGAATTCATTTATTTTATGATTTAATCAATTATAAATATTTTTTTTAGGAACAGATTTGTTAGAAATAGCCGTTCATGAAATTGGGCATGCTATAGGTATCCAGCATTCAAATATTCGCGGAACCATTATGTTTCCAACATACTTTGGTTACCGACCAAATTTACAACTTCATGATGATGATATTAAAGCAGTTCAAGCTTTATATGGTGTTGGCACAGGTAAAGTAACCAACGGCTTTTAAATTTATAACTTTTAAATTTTTAATGAACAATTATTATTACTATTGTTCTTATAGATATTGCAGAGCCGTAACCACAATTTTGATATTAGGGGGGGGGGGGTCTATGGTTGTTTTAAAGGAGGTAGGGGGTAAACGCATTAGTAGCTGGCATGTCAAAAATTAGCTTGGCAGTCTTTACAACTTCGGTAAGTAAAGCTCTTTTAGAGTAATCCAAACTCTTGAAAAACAAGATGAGATCTTTGATAGTGATTTTTTACCTAATGATGTTACATTGCTTGGGAGGAGAGCAATTTGTGTTTTAGCTAAAGATTGGTTAATGTCTTGACAGTAAAAGTGACAAACTGATCGCAGATGATTTTCCCAACTTTTCCTTTTCATTGTTTTGAAAAGAACCATCTCCAAAGTTCCATTAGCTCGCAATAGTTTTCTAGAAACAGTTCAAGAACATCGCCACTTACACCTTGTTGGACAAAAATTATGGATAAACTTTGAATTTTTCTCCGTTAGTTTGCGAATAGACTTTGAATTGCTCTCCGTTAGTTCTCAAATAGCATCAAGTTTGGAATTTCTTTTTGGTGATTTTTTGATAAGTTTGCAAATTTCATATGCTGTTTCAGTTTTTGCTCAACATTACTTATTTCTCTTTTTTACAGTTTTTAAATATTATTAAAGCTGATTGACTTGGTAGACAAAGAAAAATCTAAAAGAAATGAGAGATATGGAATGTCTTGAAGCATATTTTTGCATATATGAAAATATATATGTTATAAACATTGTATATATAACTTTTTCCCGAATAATTATAATTTAAAAAAGTTTTTTTTCACCAGAGGGAGCAAAGGCCCACAGGCGTCACCGGTGGTTACGGCTTTGATATACTTATTTGATATAAATGTTTTTGACGGTTTAACTATTGTGTCGATTCCAATAATCAACACATCAGATATTAAATTAAATTAATTGATAATATTGAAGTCTCCTTAAGCTTATCAATATATTTAAACGTTTTGAAATAAAGTGTATATTCAAACAAATATAAAGTAATGTTCAAACTATATAAAGTATATGCACAAAGATAAAGTGTATGCACAAAGATAAAGTAATGTTCAAGCAGTATTTAATATTAGATAACTTTATCAAATTTTTAATGTTTTATAAACTGTTAGTTACAAATTTTATTTAAGTTTGTGTGCAAATGAAATAATCTACTATAAGGGCTTGGAATTTTTTTTCCGTTTGAAAATCCTCACTTTTTTTTTGTAATTTTGTTAATTTATTTAATAGTAAACTATACTTTTATCTAGGTGGAATAATCACGCCAAATCCACCTACTGGAGCGCCACCAACCGGAGCTCCATCAACTCAATCTCCACCTAGTGGTAAATGCCCATATACAGAGGATAAAAACAAAGCTTGCTTTTTTTGGGCACAACACGGCTACTGCACATCGGCTAAAAGCGATTCTTTAGCAAGAATGAAAAGCGATTGTTGCAACAATTGTGAAAGTAATATAAAAATTAGAATCTGTTTAATTAAAGAAAAAAATATACATCATAACTATTAAATATCACAACAATTTTCAAACTAACCTTTATATTGGTTATTTAGTAAAATTGTTTGTATTTGTGTTAATAAAAACTTAATCTTTACTTTATTATTCCTAGAAAATGCGCTTTGTGATAATAAAGACAAGCAATGTGACAGTTGGGCCAATCGAGGAGAATGTAAAAATAATTTTGTTTGGATGAGAGAAAACTGCTCTAAAGCTTGTAAAGAATGTAGTTAACAAAAGAAAAAAGAAAAGATGTCATATTTACAATATTCTCCTTTAGTTTCAGTTATATTATTTTTCCTTCAGTCCCAAATTCTGCTACATTTTTAAGTAAAACATTTATGTACATTAATCTGCATTGCGTACGAAAATGTTAAAATAATTATATTTATATATCATTTAAAAATATATATTAATATGAAGTAAAGGATGTTAGGGACGGAGTTAAAATGCTAAAAATGTTTTTGTACTCCAGATAGGTTTCTAAAATAAATAAATAAAAAGAACACGGGTACTTTTTGTTATCTAGAAATAATGGTTCAAAACCACTATATTTTAATTTTTATCCTTACTTCAAGCATTATTACCTCCTAAGGCCATTGATTTTATTTATTTATTTATTTTTTGTTGTTGTTGTTATTTTTTTGTGGTTATAAGGATGCTCCCAGAAGTTCTTACAGTCTTATCACAGAGCACTGCAAAAGTGCATTTAACTAGGAAGTTGACGCATTCTTCTTTACACTTTGCTGTCATGATCACCTTATTTGAAAATAGGAGTTATTTTGCTATTTTTAGAGAATCTGGAAAGGATCCCTTATTTTAAAGAAATTTACAAATTGCCTTTTTTCGTTTTAATGATCAAAATGCTGCTTCAAATTCTCTGTATGTTAGGTTTGAAAAAGTTGAATTAGGTGATGTAATAAATCTATCAATTAATTTGTCATTCAGCCAAATAATAATTTTAAAACATTTAAAATCATCTATGACGCAAACTTCCCTATCCGTGAAATAATCGTTAACACCGAGGACGTATCGTATACTTAGATACCAAAATATTAAAAGATCATCGAAAATGAAACGAAAACTGTATGTTAAATATCAAAATCAATCAAGCATGAAAGTTACTTAACTTATAAAAATCACTTCAAAAATTCTTTCAAAAATTCGAAAAAAAATTACTATTCTGACTTGTTTATGAAGAATAAAAAATAATTTAAAGCGTATTAGGCAATTAATAAAAGAAATTTTAAAAAAAATTTTTAAAAAAGTACATTATCAGTACCAAATGCAGTAAAAATAAAAAATAAACTATTAAACGACCTTAATAAAATTGGCTTTGAATTAAACAAAAATTTTTTCAATCGGAACAAGCTCATTAAATAAAATTCTTTGGCTTAATGACAAATCAAAAATGAATTTATTACATCGCCTTATTCGACTCTAAATTTTTCAAACCTAGCATACAGCAAATATGAAGCAGCATTTAGATCACTAAAACAAAATAAGGCAATTTTGGCTGATCTCATAAATGGAAATGTTGTAATTAACTCCTTAGACGCTTTAAAAGATAACCTTTTTAAAATTTTTAAAGCATCTATTGGTAAGGGATTCTTTCCAGACTCTCTAAAAGCAGCAAAAATAACTCCTATTTTCAAATAAAGTAACCACAACAACGTTAGAAACTATTAACCTATTTCAGTTTTTCTAGTTTTCTTTAAAATATTAGAAATAATAATGTACAGTTCTATCTACAGTTATTTTGTTGACAATAAACTTGTATATAATAATTAGTTTGGCTTCCAGAGAAACAATTCTACTGAACATGCCATACTCCGACTAACACGCAGCATTTCTGGCTCTTTTAAAAAGTTCTCATTATACAATTAGAGACCAATTTGACTAAAGCTTTTGATCATTTCGATTACTATATTCAATTAAAAAAATATTAGAAATCTATGGCATTAGACATAAATCCCTAAGCTTTTTAAAAAGCCATCATAGTAATTGTAAGCAAATCGTTAATATCAAAGACTCTTTTTTGGAGTTATTTATAAAAGTAACATGTGGTGTCCCACAAGGGTACATAATTGGACCCATGGGATCTTTAACATACATAACTAATTTCATGTACAAATTTAATATACATGAGTGACGTTAACAAAGCCTCTAATTTCATGTACAAATTTAATATACATAAGTGACGTTAACAAAGCCTCTAATTTCATGTACAAATTTAATATACATAAGTGACGTTAACAAAGCCTCTAATTTAACCACTATAGTTTTTTGCTGATGATAAAAACCTCAATTTCATGAAAACAAGCTACACTTAATAAAACAAGAATTAGATAAAATCTCATACTAATTTAAAAAAAAATTAATTATCTCTAAATATTAATAAAACAAAATAGACACTTTTTTGCCCAATTTCCAGAAAAAAAGGCTTGCCAAACACAATGCCTGACCTCTTTATTGATAATACAATACCAAAAAAAAAAAAAAAGTTACAAAACTTCTTGTAGACGAAAAACTATCCCGGAAACAACAAGTTGATAACATCTCATTGAAAGTTTTTAAAAAGTATTAGAATTATGTATAAACCTATTATAATATGATAATAAATAACAAATTAAACAACTATATTATTTATTTATCCATTGCCATTTGATCAGCCGTGGCGCAGCGCACTTACCTCAGAAACGTAAAATGCGTGGTTCGAACCCCACCGTTGGGCAAGTGTAGTGACATCGGCTGGGAAGGAAGCGTAAACTTCCTATTAAATGCTCTTCCACGGAGCTCTGTGATAAGACCAAAAGGACTTCTTGTGGCACCTAAAAATAAATTTAAAAAAATTTTAATTATCTAAATGTTATACGGGGAGGCATGCACAAAACTAAACTTAAATCTCTTTATCAGCATCAGAAACACGCAGCTCGCTAAGTTATTTTGAAAATCGATTTTTAAATTCGAAACCGTTTTCTGAGAGAAATGAAAGTTGTAAATGTTTATAGTATTTTATGCTTTATGTGTAAATATAAAAGTAACTCCTAATTTCTTTATAAATTTTATATTATAAAACGCATAGACAAATACAACCTTGGAATGGAAAAAATCATCAGGAACCTTACTGCCAAACTAAACTCGAACAGATATTTATTTCTTATCACGGTCTTTTTTTATATGCTTAAATAATTTTGCCTATATATGATTTGTATTTGAAATAGACCATTTCTTATATCAAACGGAAATTAAAAAAACCCATCCTTTTAACAGAAAAAATATTTATTTATACTATATTTATAAAAATATGAATAAATATTCCCCCTCCCCCAAATAATTTTTTCAAATAAATTTTTTTGAAGAAATCGACTAAAAAAATGACCAAAAAAAAAATGTTCTTAAAACTATTTCGGGGTCGTACTGCCCCTCCCCCTAATATAATTTTTGTTCCTACGGGCCTGTAATCTTTTAGAAGTTTTACCAATTATATTTGTAATAAATTTGTCTTGTAATATTTGTTTACTTTAGGCAAAAAAAAAATTAATTAGTTTTACTTTAATTGGAAAGTGTATATTACAGTTTTTTAAGATAATTTTTTCAAAGTCATCTAAGCAGAAGTAGTGTTGCCAAGGTTTGATTTTTGGTATACTATATACCACTCTACCAACAGTGAGTCTTTATTTTCTAATTTTCTAATGAATTTTCATTTTATGAAGTTTGATTTTACAGCCATTAATAGATTTTGTATCTTGTGACAAATAAAGTCAATTTACCTAAATTTTTTAGAAATATTTGCAGCACAAACACTCTACACCTTTGTATATATTTAACTTGACTAGTTAATAACATGTTCCGGAAATTATTATTATTTAATAACTTCACTTCTAACTGCAAACAACCACTATTAGAGTGGCTGCAAGCAACCACTATTAGAGTGGTTGCAAGCAACCACTATTAGAGTGGTTGCAAGCAACCAATATTAGAGTGGCTGCAAGTAACCACTATTAGAGTTGGAAATTACTAAAAGAGAAAAGGTGAAGTTTATGAAGCAAAATAACGATTAACAGACGACCTAAAAGATTTCAATTATATGTATTAGGAAAACATGATGAAGAGAGCGAATTAGCAATAGAAAAAAAAATTCAACTTTTATCCATTCATAAATTTGCCTCAAAATAACGTTTTTTTAAGATAATATATTGATTTATGTAAAATATAAAAGTTTTTTCTTGTAAGTATGATGCAGAAATTAAAAGATAATTTGTATTTTCAAAAAAAAACTTTAATTGATCAGGCCAATATTACCCAGTTTAATTCTTTCGTGAAGTCTGAGTGTTTTAATATATGGCACCACTAGTAAGATTTGATGAATCTCTTATAACAAAATGTTGTTAAAATCCCATTATTACTTTTTGCTTCGTTTATGTCATCAATAATGGTATTGCACCTTTCTTAGGTTTGCACATCTTCTCTTAGTTGTGTGGTGTCTAGTTCTCTTAGTTGTGTGGTGTCATTCATTACTAATAATGTAGTAAATACAATACTGTGGTATCATTTTTTCAAAAACTTTTTTTAAAGTTTTCAAAAACGCCACACTGGCCATTTTTTTTTAATTAACTCAAAATGTTACTGCTAAATTTTTTTTTTGTTTGTCAAATTTGAAAAACGTTTACCAAAAGTTTGGTAATCTCCCATAGTATGTCCGAATCTTAAGAAGTTTTAACAACTAACAAATAAATCTATATTTGTTCAACTTGTTTACAGACATTGATAATCTTAAATGAATAGACCACTGCTGTTAACATACCTTTTTCAAAAAATTTTATAGATTTTAAAAGGTTTTAAATTCAGTGTCTCAATTTAAATAAATATTTGAGCCGCTGGGCATTAAGTAGGAATTTAATCAACAGGATTCACACAGTTTTCAATGTGTTTGTACTGGTTACTGGTATTTTAACAAAATTCTTAAAAAGAGTGAAACACATTTTTAAAAAAAAATTTTTTTTTTTTTTTTGTACGTTTGGGCAAATTTAAGTCGCTCTAAAAAAAAAAAAAGTAAAATATATTAAGTTCTAATATTTTGCAGTTTTATTCTTTTTAAGTAGATAAATGATCTGATGAAATTTATTTTTAATATTTGTTTGATTTTAAAGGCATCATAAGGTCTTTTTAAACTTGTATAAATTAAATTCGAATTCCTAAAATTATAAGCCAAAAATTTAGATTTTTTAAAATTGCATTCTAAATTTTTTTTATCTTAAGACATAAAGCTCATTATAATAAATATCAACACTTAAATTTGATATTTTATGCTTCATGTTTTAGAGAAAATTTATCACCAAATGTGTTTCCAAATCTTTATTGTTTCAAACCTAAAAACAAATATAATCTACGTTTAAATAACACAGCAAAATCGTAAATCCATTGTCTATAGTTTAAGAAATTTGTTTCTAAAAACAAGAAATATTTTTTTTGTTTTGAGAAATAAAATGCAGAATGGGAAATATTTTTATAAAACAATAAATATATTTCTTGTTTTAAAAAAAATATTACTTATTAAGAAATGCAGTTTTGCTGTGAACGATCTTTTTTGGCAAAAAGGGGCTTCTTGTTCTTCTTCTTCTACCGAGACCATCTCTAATTATCTCTAAAAAAAAAATAATCTTACCAAATTTTGACTTTTCTACTAAACTGATTTATGTTTTGAACAAAGTTCAAATAAAAACTTAAAACAAAAATATATTTTCATTTTTAAATATTTTTATTTATTATTTCATATTTTTTCGTTTATTGTTTCATTTAACAACTCATCTTAACTTTTTGAAATTTTATAAATTAAAATAAATTTTAACTAAAAGTTTAACCTCACTGCAGTATTTTTATTAAAAATTAACCATATAATGTAAAGGGCTTTATGATAAGATCCTCGTGATCTTTCAGAAGTCCTGCCGTTGCTTATGTAAAATATTGTAAAGTATATCTGGTTATTGTGATTATGTTAAACATCAAAATATATTTAAAAAAAAATTCCAACAATCTTTCATAAAAATATATTTTTATACTAAATATACAAACATATTAACATATAAAAACAGGTTAAAATCCCTCTTTTTCATATACTTTTTCCTCTTCATCGTTGTATTAATCATCAAACACTTTCCTAGTTGCTGTAAGCTTTTTTCTTTGTTTTCTAACCTTCTTAGATGATTTTTTGTTCATTAGCTTTGAAATTTTTTGCACACAGAACATCAGTTTTTGGTAAAATGTCAATGAACAAGTCCTAAACTGTGCAGAACATCTATCAAACCAGTTTACGCGATCAGTAAACTTAATGACAGCAAATGCAACATTAATTTCAAGATTTGACCTTCTCACATACACACCTTTGGGACATTTTGTCCAAATCACATCATTGAGTGACTTATATGCATTCATGTTAGTAATAAACTTAACTAATAGCGTTGTTCTTTGAAACTATGTTATTTACAACATTAAAAAAAATTATAACAAAAAGCAGCTGTTGGTGTGAGCGCAAATTTTTTTTATTGTAGACCAATAGTAGACCAAAGTTTTTTTTTTTTGTAGACCAATAGTAGGTCAAAGTTTTTGCAGATTTAACTATGTTTATGTGTTATGTTTAACCGTTAATTGTAACTATTAAAAAACACGGAAAAAACTTTTTAAAGTGACTGGATAACTCAGTTGATTAGTGCGTCAAACAAATTGTTAAAATCCGGACTGTTGTGCGATACGAGTTCCGTCAACTCAGCGCGTGAGTAGAACTTCGATACGCAAAAATGTTGACGCTACTTTGGATTAGTCTTTATGACTATTTGCGGCTGTTCCTATGCTAAGCCAACTATATGTTTGGATATAAGAGCATTGTATAGCAAAATATAGCATGAAATTCAAACTCGGAAGTTTAGCCACGTGACTTTTTATCGCAAAAAAAAATTTGATTTGTTTTTGAAAAACTATGTTCAAAAATAGCAAGAAATTATTTTATTTGAGTGTCGCAAAATAAAAACCCACCCATCAAAATTAATCTTATACAGAGCCGTAACCACCGGGGGGGCTAGGAGAGCCTAGGCCCCCCTCAAAAATTTTAAAATTATATATATATATATATATATATATATATATATATATAACATTTTTTTCAAAAAAGAACGTAGTACATTTATCTATGGGATGACGACAGTTTTCTCTCGAATTGAAAAAGTTATTCTCTTTTAAGCTATTCAATTTTGTGTTAATATCGGTAAATTTAAATATTTCATCCGTAATCACATTAAAATAGGGTCTGCAGCTATTTATTTGTAATGTACATAAATTTTTTTTTGTCAGGTTTATAGAGGGTGGGTTTTTTGTTTTCTTTAAGGTGATTTGTTGAATTTTTCCCCGTTTTATTTACATAAAAAGCGTAGTGAAAAATTATTCGGATTTCTACTACTCACTCTTTTATTACTTTTAATTCTTATTAAGGTGCCCCAAGAAGTCCTTGCAGTCTTATCGCAGAGCACCGCGGAAGAGCATTTAATAGAAATTTTACGCCTCCTTCCTAACCAATGTCGCAAAACTTGTCCATGTGGGGTTCGAACCCCGGATCCTTTGTTTCTGATTGCAAGTGCACTACCTCTGCGCCACGGCTGCTTTATATTGATATAGTATGATTTTGGTTGATATATCTAGCTGAATTTTTTTGATAATTTGTTTTAAAATAACATTTAAAACAAGATTTACTGAAGTAATTCATTTCTAATTTTATATTTAGATATAAAGTTCGTGCATTGGGAATCATTGAAAAACTACTTACAGGCCCTTTGTGGCGAATTATCGAATCACTTGATAGCATTTTGCTATTGAACCTCTACCTACTTCGTTTGAAAATCAGACTTTCAACTTTTTGTAAGGATGCTTTTTATAATGTGCTTTGGATGCTTTGTAAGGGTGCTTCTTCTTTATTGTTTGCAAATGGAAAGATTTTGGAAGATACTAATCTTCTTCATCAAGATATGATTTACTTGAAACTGTTTGAAGACATACAAAATGATGAGTTTGATTCTTTGACTGTACAATCACTTGAAGTTATTTTTTATGCTATTCTTTTTATTTTGGGACGTCAGTGTGCTGATCAGTTACCTGGTGGTAAATATTGAAATCCATCTGATCCGGTTGCTAAGATCCTCTAACTTCCCTGTTACTAACAAAGCATTAGAAAGTGGCTATGCCATTTTGGATTTAATGATACGAACAAAACCAAATGCAAATGTTCAAACTATCCAGGCTTTGACAATATCTCAGAATCAAACATTAGAATGTCTTAATAGCAAAACAGACGAAGAGAGAAAAGTGTTACTTGATTAATAAAGAACCAAAGTATCTATGATGAAACACAAGTATGATGAAACACAAGTATGATGAAACACAAGCACGATGAAACACAAGTATGATGAAACACAAGTATGATGAAACACAAGTATGATGAAACACAAGTATGATGAAACACAAGTATGATGAAACACAAGTATGATGAAACACAAGCATGATGAAACACAAGTATGATGAAACACAAGTATGATGAAACACAAGTATGATGAAACACAAGTATGATGAAACACAAATATGATGAAACACAAGTATGATGAAACACAAGTATGATGAAAAAAAAAAAGCTCTTAAAAAAGCTATACGTCTTTAAGCAAAGCAAGAAGAAAAAATAGAAGAAATTAAACTACACTCAAAAAAAATTTCAGCTTGTAATAACTTAATAAATTTAAATGTAAAAACATGGATTTGATTGCAAGAAGCAGAAGAATCAGTTAATAATATGGGAGAACCATTAAAATCAAAAGTACTCCTTGCTCAGCTTAATTTTTATCGTGTCATCTTAGATGTGAAACGTGACAAAAAACTTTTTTGCAAAACAAAGGTTAAAGGAACTAAAAGAAGGAATTTGTCTTGGGAGGAATTATATGAAAGTCTTGGGAGGAATTATATGAAAGTCTTGGGAGGAATTATATGAAAGTCTTGGGAGGAATTATATGAAAGTCTTGGGAGGAATTATATGAAAGTCTTGGGAGGAATTATATGAAAGTCTTGGGAGGAATTATATGAAAGTCTTGGGAGGAATTATATGAAAGTCTTGGGAGGAATTATATGAAAGTCTTGGGAGGAATTATATGAAAGTCTTGGGAGGAATTATATGAAAGTCTTGGGAGGAATTATATGAAAGTCTTGGGAGGAATTATATGAAAGTCTTGGGAGGAATTATATGAAAGTCTTGGGAGGAATTATATGAAAGTCTTGGGAGGAATTATATGAAAGTCTTGGGAGGAATTATATGAAAGTCTTGGGAGGAATTATATGAAAGTCTTGGGAGAAATTATATGAAAGTCTTGGGAGGAATTATATGAAAGTCTTGGGAGGAATTATATGAAAGTCTTGGGAGGAATTATATGAAAGTCTTGGGAGAAATTATATGAAAGTCTTGGGAGGAATTATATGAAAGTCTTAAAATTGTTAGTCAAGCAAATTTAATACCAAACAAATAATCTTGTAATTTGAGTAAGTTTAAAAACTCGTATTTTACGTGATGCAGCTGTTGAAAACAAAAAAAATAGAATTAATGGAAAAAATTCAGGATACAAGATTAAACAAATTAATAGAGCAACAAAAAACACATTCATTATCCAGATTTATTAACAATCCATTCAATTTTTTAGGTATATGTATTCAACATCGTGTCAGAGAAGGAAATTCTTTTGAATTATCTTGTGAACGTGCTTAAGGAGTACGAATTGATCAAATAAATGGGAAACGAACCACATACCATGTTAAGTATGATAACGAATCTGATGAACTATGATCATTTCCATTATTAATTGATTTTGAAAAAGATCTTATTCTTTGTAGCCTGTTATTCTTTGTAGCCTGTTATAATTTTATTTAGTATATATTATTACTAATTTTGAGTTATATTTAAATTCAAATTTTTTTTTTTTTTTTGTTTATTGGATATTGAGAGAGACCTGGATATCTTCATATCTAATGATCTAAAATGAAATCAACACATAAAGGTTGCAACACGTAAAGCAAATATGATACTTCGCCTATTAAAAAAAACATTTAGATCAAAAGATATGAAGCTTTGGAATAATTATACACTACGTATGTTAGGCCGCACCTGGAATTTGCTATTCCGGTATGGTGTCCTTACTTAAAAGGTGACATCCAAAAAATCGAAAAAATTCAGCACAAAGCAACAAAAGTACCTCATGATTTAAAAGGATTACCTTACGCTGAAAGGTGTCGTCGGCTCAATTTTATTACTTTGGAAACTCGCAGGAGACGTGGCAATTTAATCCAACAGTTTAAGTTAGAAAACGGTTTTGAGAGTATCAATTGGCATAATCCACCAATTTGCAGATCATCTTCCAACGTCCTAATGCGTGAATTCACATATAATAATGCTCGTCACAATTTTTTTACAAATCGTATTGCCAATGATTGGAATAACTTGTCGTCAGCATGCAAAAAGGTTCCGTCAGTTAACGCATTTAAGAATAGAATTGACAAGCATTTTTTTTCTACAGCTGCAAACAGTACATCTTTTACTAAAGATGAGCTGCACTTTTATTAATTAAATCGTGCTTTAGCAGCTACAAATATTTTTTTTTAATACATTGATACAAAAATTTTTAATTAATACATTGTTTTTAAACTTTGAAGCTTGATTTCTTAATTGTATTTTTTTGTCTGACTGCGAACAGCAAATCATTTATATCTTTTTAACCAGATATGCATTTAACTTCAAATTTTCAGGGTTGTTTCTTTATAGATAGAACTGCAATACCTTACAAGAACTAACCTTAAACTTGTTTCCACTTGAGTATATTTATATTTTACCAATGGATTTTGCATCAAAAATATTCTTTAAAATTAACAGAGTTGCAATTTTAAAAATAATTATTATTTTAAGTTTTTCTAGTAAGGTTTTGTTTATCACACTATAATCCATCAGTGGGGTAAGTTTTAGCTTAAAATGTCATAAAAAAGCTTAAAAAATGTAGTATTCCTTTTTATTGATTTTTCTCCATTTCATGCTGAACCAGCATAAAAAAGGGTAAATAAATCTTTATTTCAGCATTTTAAATTAAATTAAGCATTATTTAGTCTTGCTACTAATTTTGGTATGTCGAAAAAGTTAGAAATCAAAAAATATTTTCTTTACTATATAACCACCTTAATATTTTTCCTCAAAGTTTTGTTACGCCTAAAGTACTAAAAATTTTTAACATCTACTACTGATAAATGAACATTTAATGGAACCCCCCCCCTCCCCCTCCTCAAATTAAAAGAAAAAAAAAGTTTATGAATTGTTTAAACAATTTCGATTTACGATTTAATTTCAATAATATTTTATTATAAATTTGTCAACGCAACAAAAGGAAAAAGATATAAAAGTATTTTTTTTTTAACTTTCGGTGCCAAAAATTTAACGAGACACTTTAAGAAAATATTTCATATAAAGTCCATGTATTGATAATATTAAAACACGTATATCTTTAGAACTAAATAAGCTACAGAAGCCATTTTTAAAATAAAATATCTTAAGTATTAAATATTTTGTGCGGCCGTGGCGCAGTGGTTAGAGCGCTTGCTTTATAAGCAGGAGATCCAGGTTTGAAACGAGCTCTGGACAAATTTTCGCGTCACGGTAAGGAAGGAGGCGTGAACTTCCCGGTTAAATGCACTTCCGCGGTGCTCTGTGACAAGACCGTTTGGACTTCTTGGGGCACCTAAAAATAAAATTAAAAAAAAAAAAAAGTAATCCAATCAGAGGCGTAGAAAGAATTTTTTGGTGTTCGAGATTACTTAGAAGATCGAGGTAACTTCCAGACATGGAGCAAACTCCAAACAAGTTGATGAAGTATTTTTTGTACTATTCTTAACTAGACTTATATTAATCGATAAATTTTAAGTTTCATAGTATTATCTATTAGCGTTTAAAAATTATTACCATATAAAATTTGCAACCCCCTCAAATTGAGGGGGGTTTAAACTTTATATAGTAATATTTTTTGAACGCTAAAATATTTTAAAATGAAATCTAAAATTTAACTTGTTGCTCTCACGTTTGGGGCAGGGGGGGCGAAAATTTTGGGGCTTTTTTGTTCCCAGCCTCCAATCATCGCAATTTTTTGCAAACCCTCATTATTTGACATAAGTATAAACATATATATGTTTGGAGTTTGCTCCATGTCTGGAAGTTACCTATCTCGAACATCAAAAAATTCTTTCATTGAATCCAATGCATTTAAAATAAACCTACAGAAACCATTTTTAAGATAAAATATCTTAAGTAATCCAATGCATTTAAATTAAAATAAAATCACAATCGCTATAAAAATTTCAAACAAGCAAAAAAAAATTTTTTTAATTAAAAAAATTATTACGGATATAAATTATATTATTTAAATACATAAAAAATATATTTATAAAGCTTAATAAAACAAAGTGCGTGACGCAATCAAACATGTCTAGTTGTTTTTTCTTCCAGCTTAACTATATTAACTACAGAATTAAAATTGCTATTAAAATGCGACATCCTCTATAATAGCCTACGTTGCAGTTCTAAAATAGAATTATTTTATGAAGAGCAAATCATTATGGGATTGATGATATGCGAACAAACATATTACCGAAATAATAGAGTTTCTTAATTAAGCAAGTCATCATGGGATTAATATGCGGACAAAATCATTTTGTGATGTCACCAAAACTCTACGGTACTACATGAAATCTTTGATAGCTTTTTTTGATAATTCACTTAAAGCGAGTATTTTTTTTTTAAATAAAAAAATACCGGAACGTTTTCATTAATTATAAATTGTTGAACACCAGTAGAATAAATAAATATTTTTTTTTTACATAATCAATTTTTTTGGACTGTTACTTTTCTTTTCGGTAAAAAGTTTTTTCGATTAAAGTTTTAATAATAAATACAAAAAATCGTTTGATGATTAACTAGAAGTTAATCTCAAAAACTTTAATCCTATTTCAACAGCGTATAAAATCGGAATTAAATGAGCACACCTTCACAAAATCTTGTATTATAGTTACCAATGAATAAAGATTGTAAAATATTTTAAGCGTTATGAGTTTACTAACTGAAGAGGAAAAAAGCAATGAAGTTCTAAATAATTTTGTAGAAAAATCTTATAAAACCGGTCGATTTCAGGTTAATGTTTGTGCTATTGAATCGGATTACCAAAAAAACATTTCTACAAAGTCAAGTTTTTCCCCATCCTTTTGTAGCGAGAAAAGTGACCACATAATTGTTGGGGGAATTTCTGCTAAAAGACGAGTATTGCCAGGTAAAAGAAAACTTTCATTTTTACCAAACTATTTTTCCCCTAGACCTGAGAAACCAAGAAGCAGAAGTAACACCTTACCAAATCAATTTGAAAATGAAGAATTAAAAAATAGTTTTGATTGGTCAGCTCATCCATACTCCAACCTTCTCAACTTAATTCACGGTGATACGAAAATACGCCCTTGCGGATGTGTAGACGTCGTACTTGAAGAATGAAAAGAAACAACGGCACTTAACCAGATTTTTTAACAACTATAATAAACTTTAATGCTTCTTTCTGGGTTTAGAAAGTTCGATTTAAGTGATTATTGGGGAGCATTTAAAAATATCATCAGAAAATAAAGTTGGAGCTAAAAAACTAGGTTCTAGTAAAACTATTTTTTTTGTAATAATTTAACTTCTCTCTCTTTTATAATTGTATATATATTTGAACAGATGTAAATAGTGTACAATGGCAGTATATGAATAATGTATTATAATATCAAATGTTATTATTAATAACAACAAATATCTTTGGAAATCAATCTTTCAAAAAAGTTGAATTGGTATAATTACAGAACTAAAGCAAATCTAAAAGTGTGCAATTATTAATAGAAGTTAATAGTAAACAATCAGCTTGTATTTGAATATTATAAAATAAGTGTTGCTGATAACGCGCCAACGTGTAGTTGATAACGCGACGCGTAAAACAAGGTTAGTCCTTTAACCTAACAAATCAACACTTGTAAATACTTGTATTAATTGCTAGTTTTTATTAAGTTAAAGAAATCATCTTTATGACTGGCTTTCCTTTTTATATTATTTTCATATTTTAATTGAAAGAGACTTCAACATGAAGATAACAAAAGAAAGAGACTTCAACAACAGCCTTTTAGAGTAGCAACTTTACCCTGAGTCCCAGAAAAAAGGAACCTTTACTCTTAAATGTCTCAATTATAAATAATATTAAATCAAAGCGCTTTTTTGTATAGAGTATGTATAATAAATACTATTTTCGCAGAATAAACTTAAAAGCAATACATAAACACCCTTTGAAAGGTTTTTAAAAATTAATATTAAACTACATCAAATATTTTATTAATATTAAAAGAGAAATTTTTTATATCTTAAGTGCTAAACTCACTTTTATTTTCTTGTGTATGCTTGCATACATCTTGTGTATACTTGCATACATCTTGTGTATGCTTGCATACATCTTGTGTATGCTTGCAAACATCTTGTGTATGCTTGCATACATCTTGTGTATGCTTGCATACATCTTGTGTATGCTTGCATACATCTTGTGTATGCTTGCATACATCTTGTGTATGCTTGCATACATCTTGTGTATGCTTGCATACATCTTGTGTATGCTTGCATACATCTTGTGTATGCTTGCATACATCTTGTGTATGCTTGCATACATCTTGTGTATACTTGCATACATCTTGTGTATGCTTGCATACATGAGAAAATAAAATGAGTTATTTAAAGTTGTAATGCATGTGTATGGTTTTATAGTGTAATGTATGTATATAGTATTTGTATAAACACGTCTATATAGTAGCAGTTTTAAGAAGGGGGTGTGACATCCCCCAAAAGAAGGCTGTTTTCAACATTTAGTCAACTTTTTCAGGAAAATAGTCGGCTAATTTGCATTTCAGCCAAGAGAGTTTTAGTTTTAAGTTTCTTTTTTTTTTTTTGAGGGGACTCGCTCCTGCCCCTCATTTTATAGAATCACCACTGCATATATATATATATATATATATATATATATATATATATATATATATATATATATATATATATATATATATATATATATATATATATATATATAAATGTATATATATATATATATATATATATATATATATATATATATATATATATATATATATATATATATATATATATATATATATATATTCTTAATTAAAATCTGTAATTTGTAAAATAAAGCTATCAACAAAAAAGACATGGACAACCTGGCTAATAGAAATTTAAGTAACTTAAAATAATTTTAATTATGTCTTGTTTTTGAGGCATTTTATTTTTATAGCAACAAGTGACGATGCTTTATAGCAACGAGAGATGGTGTATTGATAAAAATACTCATATTTAGCATATTTTAATTGCATTGAGCTACTTTCTTATAGAAAGCCTCCTAAGCAAAAATAATAGCGTAAACAAAATAATTCGATTGACTAGCCTCTTTCCCCCCCCCCCTTTCTTTATCTATAAAACTCGCATATATATAAACCTGCCTTACATTGTTTTCTGCCTAGGATGATGAATGCTGAATCTTTTTTGACTTTACTCATAGGTATTTGCTTGTGCCTTCTTGATAGTGGCTATGAAACTCTTCCTGTGGTATATCTTTATAAGGGTATAGCTCTAAAGTTCAGTTTAATAGTTCTGAGAACGGCTGGTAGTAAGGTTCCAAACACTGTGGTAGCTCTTAAAGTAACTTTAATTCCCACAAAAATCAGTTATTCATAGCAAAAATAACAATACCTTTTCGTCTTCTTGAATTATTATTCACTGCTGACTTCACATGGAAACCACAAATATAATGTTTTGCAAAGTTAGCATCTGTTGCTAATCACCAAAGTTACTCATCCATCGTCATAAGGTTTGCATCTTATTCTCTTTTCAACAAATGCTATCATGGTCACTTCTCAGAGAACTATCATCTCTCTTTCTTTCTCTCTCTCTCTCTCTCTCTCTCTCTCTCTCTCTCTCTCTCGTTTTTTAGCAAAGTTTTATTGTACCTGCCCTTTCATGCTCTTAAGACTTTTATTTATTTAGTTTTTTTCCACACACTTCAATGCTTCGAATCTCTCTTCCATCTTCATATTTTTCTGACTTATAAAACCTTCAACTTTTCAAGTCTTCTGTCAACCATTTACTCGCTTTTTAACTCTATTCTTTGTTTTCAAAACTTATATCAACAACCTAATAAAAAAACTAACTAAAAAAAGTAAACAAATTGTTTCATTATCAAGGTGCTTCAAAAAGACCTAAAATGTCCAAATCTTACCACAGAACACCGTGGAAGAGTATTTGAATGAAAGTTCACGCCTCCTTCCTTACCGATGTTATAAAACTTGCCCAGAGGCGTTGAAGCACAGTTCTCTAGCTTCTGAGGCAAGCTCGCTAATCACTGCGCTACGGCTACTCAAACGTTACTTGTATGACCAGAGTAGACATAACATTTTTTAATTCTCAAGCAATAGCTAGCACTCTAATTAGTTCTATTACTAATTGATAAATTTAAATTCTAAATTTTTACGTATACAAACTCATTTCAAAAAATTAACACATTTTTATTTGAAAAGTAAAATCAGCTAAAGCAAACAGCGATTATATAAAGTTAAAATAAGTTTTTTTTCTTCTAGCAATTAGAGAAGTTAAGCACAGCTATCTTCTATTTGACTTGTTGACCATATTTTTCTAGATAATCAATGTTTCACCACACGGTCTTATTTTATCATAAGTTTTAATTCGTAATTTTTACATGTTTTTCAAGAAAAAAAAATACATTCATTTTTGCCAAATATTCTAAAAGATTAAGGTGAATGAAAATTTCTTTTTTTTTTTTTGTTATTTAGGTGCAACAAGAACCTATCAGTCTTGTCACGGAGCACCGCGAAAGTGCATTTAACCAGGAAGTTCACGCCTCCTTCCTTACCGTGACGCGAAAATATGTCCAAAGCTCGTTTCGAACCTCGATCTCCTCCTAATAAAGCAAGTGCTCTAACCACTGCGCCACGGCCATACAAATGTATTACCTTCTATCTAAATTTGCCCCTAACTAGCAGAATCAAATTCAAACAATCTTCAAATCGCTTGTGTTAACTTTAAAAAAAAAAAAAGTCAAGCGTAAATTGGAAGATAGACTCTACAGTTTAACTCTGATAATTTGCCTCCGAATGTGAATAAAACTAAAAATGTGTGTTCTTCAAAAGAATATATTGAAACATCAATATTCTTATTATAACAACAGAACAACATTCCGACTGGATAACGCGTAAGTTTTAATAATTAAGGTCAGTTTGCATTGTATACAGCATTTTAAATAGATTGTATTAAACTTTACTAATTTTAGGTAGATTATAGAATCACTGCTATTGGAAGAGCTATATATTATTTAAAATGTATATAAATAATAGTACAGTACAGTCTCTCTAATTCGAGCTTTACCGGAAAAAATAAAAGTTTGAATTAGAGAGGTTTTCGAATTACAGAAAGTTGACTTAATGCGGTGACTCAGCATTTAATCGAATTATGGAGGTTTTCGAATTAAGGAGATTCGAATTAGAGAGATTGTACTGTAATAATATATTCATATATTAATAATATTAAATATCAAGTAATTAATAAGTAATAAATTAACAACGGCTAAAAATAGCATTTGAAAAAAGATAAATCCAAAACCAAAAGGATGTTAGACTTAAAATTTTTGTCGTACCAATCCAATGCGCTAGTATTTAAAAATCAGATTTTAAATTATTTAAGATAAGGTTCTGATCTGTCAAAAAGTCGACGAAATTCTTGAACAAACAAAAAAAAATTAGGTGCAATGAAAAAATTAAATGCAAACTCACGATAAAAACTTTTGTTAAAACTAACGATAAAGACTGCTATTTAGGAATATGCTAGTAATTCTTATAAGCCTAAATGTAAAAAGTTTTCAAAGAAAGGTACTATTCATGGTTTCAAACAACAGATGACATTTGAATCGGTGAATGTTAAAAGGGCGGAAGTCCAATAATGTAAACTTTCGGGAAACTAAAAAAAAACTGCATTTTCTTCCGTAGTAAATTTTTGTTAACGGTTCAATATTTTTTTTTTTTGAAAGTGCAAAACATATTCTTCAAAAAAAAAAAAAATTATTAAACCATTAACAAAAATTTACTACGGGGAAAATAATGTTTTATTTATCTTCCAAAAAGTTTACATAGTTGGATTTCCGCTCTATTAACATTCACCGATTTATTTTTAATATTAGTACTGCTAATTTAAAAAATTATGCTGAAAAAACTTAACCCAACTAAACCATTTTAACAAGAAACAAATTGGTCAATTACCACAATACAAATTTAGCGATAGCCTGCATTACAGAGCAGCTATTTTAACATAAAATATAGTTTTTAATAAATAATTTGTTATAAATGAAAAACTTTATTTTTCCTGATTACTACAAAGCCTTTATTTTGACATTATTCAGTCTAAAAATCAAAGCAATTGAGTCAAATGATGCAGCACATGTTTTTATCTAACTTTTTGTTAATTTATTTTGTGTAAATGATCATGTTTCTTTGCAGGCAATTTCAAAAAAGGCAAAAATCAGGCATTTGAAGAACTTTTGTTTAAAGCCTCCTTTAATATTTATATTAAAAAATTGCTGCGATTACCAGCTGAAGTATTTTATTAAGTTAAGCGCAAAGACTGAGAGCAAATGTGACACTTTACAAAACTTTTTTATAATTCATGCTGATGTTAAGTAGATTAAATTCAATAACTTCAAAAACAGTCTTTGAAGTCATAATAATAATTGCAACTTGCTGCTAGTGATTTAAAGTTTAACAGTCTCATCTCATAATACATACAATACACTTCTGGCCATCGTAGTGGTCATAAATAATATACATATATATATAAATATAAAATAGGTAAATATTATTTACATAAGAGACATCCATATAGTACGCATGGGATAAGCCAAAAGCGTTCAAGTGCGCTAAAGAGGGGAACATTCAATTCAGCCAGTGCGCGCGGTTTGACTATTTTTCTCATGAGTTTTTTCAAAACTTTATTTCTTTTTTACTTTTATCAAATAATTTTTTTCTTCCGCCTGCTATCTGCCCACTCTTTTTAAGTAAAAAAATATCAATTTAGGTTTATTTTTTTTGTAAAAAAATAAACCTAAATTGATGTTTACTGTTTTTAATGTTTATAAGGTGTTAAATCTATCATATTTAAAACTTGTATAATGGAAGGAGGGGGAGACAGGGGTCAACATTGTAGTAAAAGACGCGTACCTACACAACGTACGAGCGCGCACAAGGAGTCTAAATTAAATGGTTTTACAGCGTACGGATGCGTTATGTATGCCCCAAACTAGTTTTCTAATTTTAAAAATTTTATCTACAATTTTTATTTACACATTTTAAATATTATTTACAGACGTATAGAACATTTTTTTCGCGAGACTTGACAGCCAGAAAAACTACTTGCTACTTGTATGGGTCAAAAGCCATCACTGATACAACTTCCGTGTTTGATTCAGGTAACATACTATCAGCTATAGCATCAATAATTTCAAGTAACAGTTCTCGTTTTAAACGACGAATATCAGGATGACGAGCAACGCTTGGAAACTGCTGCACAATAATACTCAATGCATGACGTTTCATGTCTTTTGCTCCAATCCCATGTGATGCCTCAAAAATCTTAAATAAATTTAAAAAAAAGTTGAACTTCTTGCAACGCCCTTCTCTCTTTTAACACTATGATATACTTTACTATACTCATACAAAAAAATTCTTACTTTCTTCCCACATTTTAAAATAATTTACAGCGGTTTTTCTGGTATGAAAAAGGGGAACTTAAATAATGATTTATTGGACGTACAAATAGATAGACATTTAACGCATTGCCTAAAAAAAAAGATAACTGCGCTATTAAGGCGGATTTTAACTTACAGGAAAATTTCCGCAGAACGGAAAAGAAAACCTTTGTAATTAAAGTGCTTTCAAGAAATTGCCGTCAATCGGTTATTAATTTAAACAATCAAGATATTTCCGTAAAATATCTAGTCTGCAAAATAAACGATTAGATAGTTTATAGGAAAAATACCAAAAATCTACTGTGGACTACAAGCAATCTTTTAAAATTCATTTAAAATGTAACACATATATCAAGATTTTAAGTTATATAATTTAATATAATATAATTGCGGTATATCATGGAACCCGTAACTTTAACTTTAATTTCCAGACCTGTGAAATCTTAAGTTCTTGAATGCTAATTTTAAGCGAGGACTTAGTTCGATGCTGGAGTCATTTTAATTTGTCGCAAAGACATTTAGACAATAGAAAAGTCCTCGAGAAGAGAAAGAGTTATTAATACCAGCATATAATTTTTTTTTTTTACTTTTATTTAATAAGTGAAAAAAACATGTTTTAGGAAATTTATTGATTTAAAACACTTTGTAAAAGTTCTAGCTCTTTGGATCAATAACCTAATTAAGAACGTTTTTAAATTTTATTTATAATAACTTGAAGCAAACCGACTGAGCAAAACCCTAACAAAGTTCAAAAAGATACTTTATAAAGTCGTAAATTCTGTATAAACAAAAAAAGAAAAAAAAATCTGAAATAATTTTTTTTTTAAATACAAGCAGAAAAAGTTGTATTAAACAAAAATAAATTTGAAATTATTTCATTTCATTTAAAACCAAAGTTATAGATTGTCAAAAATGAGATCTTTATAAAATTTCGATTTGAATTATACTAATTCGCCTTAACCACACATTTTTATGTTCCATGATTTCAAGATCACGGAACATAAAAAAATGCGCATCTGAATTTTTTTTGTAACATTGGATAATTTTCTTTACCGTTCCGTTTCGCGGAAAATTTTTTAGGCCACCTGGGAATACATTATATATATTGTATGATTATTTGTAAAATTAACTTATATATTATCTTTTATAAACTTTTGTATACGGGGATTTCCAAAGAATCACGTACGGAAAATCGTATATGTTTTGTCCATTAATTTCATAAAAATAAAACTGGCAATCTCCTTTACTCTCATTTCATTCTAATCTATATAAATATTTTGTAAACAAAAAATGGTATACATTAGTATTGTTACCAAAGAATAAAGTTTTAAGCGGAATCACGCACGGAACAGATAAACGCAAATTTTAGTTAGTAGATAAGTAAACTTTAATATTTTTATAAAAATAAATTGCTAGGAAGTATTTCTACATCTCACATTTAATATATTTTCGACGAGAAAAAGCAGTCATCAAACATTTCTAGCTTAAGTCTAGCTTGTTGCGCTTTGGAAAAAAATAAAATGTAAATATATTTAGTTTATTCAGGTAGCCTAGAATATGATAAAAATATTTTTGTTAAAATTTTTCTTTAAGAAAATTATAATAGAATATTGCTTTAAGCCCCAGCTTTAATTAATAAAACAAAGAAAAATAAAAAATCACGCACAGAAATAGGAATGCCCGAACGTAGCTGTCTCACACGTCCAATTAAAAAAAAAATTATTATGTTAAGTATTTTAATTTGTTAAACATATCGTTTCAAAATATTATACTTATTCAATAACCACTGCATAACTCTAGTATAACTTTCAAGTTTTATATAAGTTTCTATATTGTATATTTATTAAATTCATCTAGAAAAAAAAAAAAGAACGCCATCAAATTTAAATCCTTAAGAGATTTGTAAAATCTAATTGTAGGGAGTAATGATTGTAAACAATATCTACTTTGATCTGTATATGATCTATGATATGACCTACATGACGCAGAAAATTCTCTTATTCTACAATATTCATTCTAGTATATCACACATTGCATGGTGTTGCCAGATGTCCGACTTTTACGGAGGTAAACATTAAAAAAAAAAATTTTTATAGCTTCGGCTATGCATTATATTATATATGTTTATATTATATATGTATATATCCAACGTAAAAGCCGGACATTTGACAACCCTAACATTGCATTTTTAAAAAACATTTTTGATGTCAAAGTTTTTTTTACAAATAAGTTTTATTAAATAAAGCCTACATATCAAATAAAAGATAATTGTATAAAGCATTTTTTTGTCTAATAATGCAATTATATTTCTCAAAAGTTAGTATTTTGCGGTTGTTTATAAAACAGTTACTGAAAGAAGTTAACAAAGCAAAAATGTCGGATAAATGTCGGTTTATTTTGTAAAATTATTTCAAAGGAAGCAACTAATTATAACGCGCATACGGGGGTATAAGTAATTGGCGTCGTCTATGATCTATAACAATAAGTTAAACGTCATCTATTCATACATTTTTGGTTTCACTATTAGTCATTTCAAAGTTATTTCAAAGTTCTTAATAAGCTTAATTTTGCCAGAAAAAATATCGCTAACATTAACGCTATAATGAATAAACAATGTTGAACCAAGAATTATTTTTAAATGTAAATTTAATGTAATAATATAGTGCTAAATTTAAAATGTAATAGAATAAATATACAAATATATGTGTGCATATATATATATATATATATATATATATATATATATATATATATATATATATATATATATATATATATATATATATATATATATATATATATATATATATATATATATATATATATAATATATATTATATATATATTATCTATATATTATATATATATTATATATATTATATATATATATATTATATATATTTATATATAAACAATAGTTGTAATTAAAAAACGTCGTCCTTATGCTTTTATGCAAAAGATCATATAAGGTTGTAGAACAAGATCTTATAATGCTCCTGTAGATATTTATACTGACTGCAAAACAAGTAACATCGCTTTTTTCAAAGAAAAAACTGTTATTAAATTTTGGTTATAAAAAAATTAAAAAAAAAAATTAAAACTCACATGTATGACATTTTGATGTGTAACATTCATCTCTAAATTATGCTTGCAGTAAGCCTAGTAAAACAATAAAATTATCATAACGGATAAATTTATGTTAGGCATTATCTTAGCTATTTGTTTCAACTATCTTTCCTATATATATTTTTATATATTATTTTACTTGTTGCGGTAATAAACAAAATAATACCTGCAGTTGAGAGTTTGTAAAACCAAAATAAAATGGCGCTGAAAACAAGTATAGTGAATCTTCAGGAGGCATTTTAATGTCTCCATAATAAATGTATCTTAGTAATGTTTCAATAGATTGTGGAGATGGCACCATATCTCCAATTTTAACCTTGAAAAAAATAAAAATTAACTTAAATAAAAAAAAATCTTAAATTATTACATAATTTATTATTTAATATAATTAAATTAATAATTTTAAATAAACGTTATTACTATTTTAATCAACTATTATTTATAGTCATAATTACAATATAATTGAACAATTGTGCATTAAGTAAAATTAATTTTCAAATATTTATGAATATTCAAAATCAAATTCAAACCCATAATAAAATTTAAAATAAAATTCATATTACATAAATGAAATAGCATCAACAACAACAGCAAAATTCCTGTTTGTTTTTTTAAAACTACCCAAACGAAAAAACTAAAACTTACAGTAGCTTTACATTCCACAGGGTTAAATGAACGAAACATCGCTTCAAAATAGCTAAATTTCAAAAACAAAGTAGCAGCTCATTTTAAATTAATAATTAAATTCATATATTTAAAATCATGTCAAACTCAAGTATAATTATTAATGGAATGAAAAATAATAAAGTAAAAAACGCTTTTCTTAACCATAATTGATAATTATGCAAAAGTTAAAAAAAAACTAAGCATTGACATTCTAATGGAAATAAAAGCTGATTTTTTAGCTGATTGTCCGTAAAAAAAGAGTAACAAAGTGATTTAACTGCGTTTTATTAGAGAGCTTATTTTAATGTTGTCATAATCTCACATTCATATAACTCTGAAACATGAACTTTGACAAACAAGCTCACTGCAAAGAGAAACAAACTAAATGTGGTACTACCAGACATGTGGTACGTTTAAAATGCTTCACTTACTACTTACAAAGAAAGGGTTCTACAATTGTACCACTATTGTAACAAACTTGTTAAATAAGTAAGTTTTTAACTAGTATTTACTAACTTAGTTAAAAACTTAGTCACAAGTTGTTAGTATAAAGATAACAAACACTTTATAAAACAAATTTTAAATATATAACAGAATTGTTTAATTGGATTTGCTGATAATATTACATGTATTACTTAATTTAATGAAGGAAGTCAAACCTAAATTATCTAAAACCTACCTACTACGTGCTGCTAACACAACCTACAAAAAAAAAAAAAAAATTGTTTAATAATATTTCAGTAAAATAAAACCTTGTCTAAGTAAAAATTTGTTTAAACAACCTACATATTCAAAAGATATTGACTACATAAAATTAAAGATATCTTCACCAAAATCCAAAGTCCTTGTTGATAAAATACTGGGATTTGATTTAAACTAAAAAAACTTTTTATATAGTTCTAGGCAACTTACACACACATTTATATGAAAAAATTCACTTTTAAAGATAAACGCAAGGTAACTTATAGTTCTAGGCAACTTACACACACATTTATATGAAAAAATTCACTTTTAAAGATAAACGCAAGGGTTTCAGATTGACTTTTCAAAAAAAAGGTGTTAATTTTATTGATTTTAGATAAAAAATAATGTTTTTCTCTGAGTTTGATCCACATAGATGTAACTAAAGAACTTTTGATACAATCCAGTGATTTCCACATACACTTTTATGACAAAAAAATTGAAAGGGAAAAAAATAAAAAGAAAAATAAAAAATTAAAATTAAAGAAAAAAAAATTTACAATTTTTGTAGAGAGAAAAGTAAAAGTAAAAAAAAAAATGGTAAAGTAAAGAAAAAGAAATTCAAAATGAAATATAATATAATAATAAAAGTAGAAAGAATTTTTTAAAAGTTAAAAGTATAATTAAAAAAAGAGTTTATTTAAAAAATACAACTTGTTGCTGCGTTGTTTTTGATTTAATAAAAAATTTGTAATTTGTTAATCAGGTGTAGTTTTAGTTATCTTTAAACTTAGATGTTTCTTTAAAAAATACTTATCGGCTATAGTTAAAACTTTCGACTTAGTTAATGCTAACAACTAATATCATTTAATTCTTTTTTTTTTTTTTTTATACATTTTTTTTTTTGGCTTTCATATATATCTATTTCCAAATATATATTTTTATTGATTTCGACAATTTCTGTGCATAACTTTTGTCTAATTTTGTAACATATGGTTTTATTGTTACAGCATTTGCTGTCTGCTGATAATTTACTGTGACCTAATGCCAAAATTTAGATTTTTGGCATCGAAACACTTGCCCTTGGCCTTCAAACCTTGAAAAATCTGCTGATCAAAACAGGTCAGCAAAATATTGCTAATATATAACTAGATCATAACATATTTAAAAAAAAGCTGACTTTTTTTATTAAATTGAATGAAAGGTTGGTTTAGGGCAGCAATCTTTTCTTTTATTATTCTTTGCTTTTTTTTTTTCTTCTAAAAATGCCATATGCTATAAAAACAGGAAAAACTATATATATATATATATATATATATATATATATATATATATATATATATATATATATATATATATATATATCAACCCTCGGAATTAGAAAAAATGAGGTCGGCAATTATTTCGACATCATTCTTTTAGAGGTTAAAATATAAAACCTTAAAAAATGTTGTAAGTAAAACTTTTTAAGCTTTTACATTAAAATCTTACATTGCTGTTATTGATCATAATGATATTAAGTTGATTCATAATGATATTAAATTTTTAGCAGAAGCAACTAAAGTCAATATAAGCTAATGTATGCCAATATAAGCCAATATAAGAGCCAACAAAATAACTGAATGCGATCCAGGATAACCACTAGATGTAAATTTAACTAGGTATGTATGCCCAGACCTTTAATTTGCATTGCAAGTATGCAATCAAGACAGTAATCCTTTTCAATCAATTCAACAATGGGTAAAATGGATACAATATAACTAAAGATATATATTATAAAAAAAGGTGCAAATGTTTTAACATCAGTTTTTTATAGATTACACATGAATATGGAAACATGATTCAATAATAAAAAGCGATAATATACATGTCATGACAACATACAATGGTGTAAACCATAAATAATTATCCCAACTTGTGATGTTCAAACTTGTCCATAACTTAGAAATGAAATAATTGCATCAGTTCTTCACTAACTACATTGTTTTCAAATAGAACAATCTACATGATCAGACAGCAAATCACAAAAATGTTAATTCATTTAAAACTACTCCTAATTTAAACAACAAGTCAAACTGTCACAGAACTACTGCTGATGCATGCTGAACAATTCAAACAGTTGTTGTGATGCAGCTTATGATGCTAGTAATAACTATTATAAAATTACTATTTAATTATAAAATAATACCTTATGCACTTTGATCTCTTTTCCCTTCAAACATAAAACAAAGTCACTGAAGTATTCTCCAAATTCATTTGTTAAAAGAGCTTTTAAATCATCTTTTAAAGTAGGGGCTAAATTATAAAGATGTTAAACTGTGTTTGTTTTTTTTACAAATATTATCCTTCAAAAAAAAAAGTGAACTAAAAATGTTTGGAGTTATTAAAATAATTTGTTCAATAATAAATTTGAGTAAATGTAAAGAATAATTTTAGAGAAGTCTTGATTTATATTTACTTGCTATATGGAATTTAATTATGTAAAAAATGATTAAATCTATTACTTAAATTATTATTAAATAATTATACAATAAAACTAGAAAATTTAAAAAATTAGTATTTTAGAAAAAAATATTCAGTTTTTAATAAAAAGGTTTTAAAAACTATTAATATTATTCAATAAGTAATAGAAAAAAAATAGAATGATTGATATTAAGAATTAAAAAAAAGGATTACCATGTAAAACCGTTTGACCGGGAGTATCGGGAATTGAATTGTGCTAAACATATAAGAATGACATAAAAATAATAAAAAATTTTAATTATAAAATGATAAAGCAAAATTAAAAAAAAAAAAAAAATTTGATTACCTGTTGAAGTTGCTTCCTTCTGATAATTTCAATCATCAACTTTTTGTCAAGATCTTCAAAATCAGTTCCGTGGATAATTTGATTATAATGAACTTCTCTTATAATAAATCGCATACAAAACTCCTGTTCAATAGTTAGTTAAAGATCTTAATAAAAACTGTTGAAATAAAAATTGTTATGTTCATTCAACAATTGATTCTGTGAAAAAATTTTATTAGAAGAAATATATATTTTTAAAAATTCAGCTTTATAAATAAAAAATATAATGAGTAAATATATAACTAAAACAGTAGAGAATAGAGCAAGAGCTTCTGACAAATTTATTACAATATTTTTTATGACTTGAATAAAAAAGATAATGACATTATGGTATACAATGATTATCAAATACAAGAAGACTTTTCATCTAGACATTTTAGAAGTATATAACTAGATGCTCTGGTTTAAAGCTAATTTACAAAAAATGAAACTTGGGCAGCTAAAGTAGCTAATCTGTGATTTTAATCATGCCAAAACAAGTGATATTTTTGAGAACAAGAACAAAATTGAAAACAAAATTTTTATTTTATTTAAAGAATATCAGCAGTTGGTTCTATTTTGGCACATAATGTTTGTTTGGTACATATTTGTTTTGCTTTATTTTTGTACATATTATTTTGCTTTATTTTTGTTCTTCATTACCTTTTTATTTGAAGAAAACTGAATAAAAACAAAAATTTTAAATTTTCAAAACGAATAAAAATTAAATTAAAACTATAATGGAATTAAAACATTTTTGTTCTATTTTTATAAAGAGTTTACAAGTTGTTTTTTTATAAGGAACTTGTTTAAGAAATATTTTCTATTTTTTCATCTACGTATCACATAAAACACAACACAAAGTTAATACAAAGCATTATCTACTCAAACAACAGTTTAAACAAGTTTTTAATTTGCACACGCAAATCAGGTCAAAAATTTGAATGGAATTCAAGATTTCCTTTAAAAAAATGTTTAAATCAACTTTTAAGAACCTTTGTAAAGACTAAAGAGTAGAATAGCAATTAGCAAATTAAAATAAAAACAGATAACGAATTATGCTTATAATGCATGATGCATAAGTTATTGGACAAAATTTAATTTTTCTTGCTAATTAAACAATTATGTGGTTTGATGTATATATATAAAAAATTTATAAAATATTGATTTTATTATTTAAAACAAATTTATCAAAAATGAGGTTAAATACAGCAGAACGAGATATTTTTCAAGATATTTGTCTTGTTTGTAAAAAACCATAATATTAAAAAAAGTGAAATAGTAAATCATTACGAAAAAGAAGAAAAAGTACAAAATTCAATTGCTAATAGTCTTGAATTGTTGAAATATTTGTGGATAAAAATATTGCTCACAATTTCAGACAATTTTCAAAAAATATGGTCAAAGACATCAAATTACCAGAAATGAGAGTTCAAGCAGAACTTTCAAACAGAAAAAACATAGGATTTATCTTCTGGTTCTAAAAGCTAGCTCAGACATGTTTCAGACCAGAAATATTCTCCCATGGAAACAACAATTATGTATGCAACCGTATCTATATATTTTAGTCATATTACTAGAAACCAGCATAAAAATTTCATCCCTGAACCATATCCAGCCAACCCAGCTATACTTCAAATTATCTATTATGGATTTAGCATCTATACATAGGATTTATATCATCTTCTGGTTCTAAAAGCTAGCTCAGACATGTTCCAAAAACAAACATATTTTCCCGCGGAAACAGCAATAACGTTTGTAACCGTATGTTATATGTATTAATGATACTAATCTCATATAATTATGAATTAAAAAAAATAGTTAAATGAAGAGCATATCCAGAAGAATATGAGAATATGGCAAGTAGTGAAGAATAAGAACAAGAAAAAAAAGCACCTCCCAGCGCAGACCATGTTTGTGTATAGTATAAGGTTCATACACTTAACTAGGTTTTTTCATTTTTTGTATGTCCATATTACATTAAAATTAAACAAGATAAAACTTTTGTATGACTATCAAAAATTGAACTAAATGAAAACTAGAATATAAAATATATAAACATGATCTCAATAAAAAAGCAGATCTAAAACTATTTACTGAACAAAAATATCACTTTCATTAACCATACAAAAACTTTTCATATTTTGAGGCCATGTAATATTTTCTATTACATTATAAAAAAATATATATATATTAACTGACCTTAACATAGACTTTAAATTACCAAGAGCACTTTGTAATTTAAAACCTATGTTAATAGTTAGAACAAAATAGTCTCAATTTGTTTTAACTATCATTGTTTCAACAAACTGAAAGTTTTAGGAATTTACAAACTTTTGTACTAGTTTACATTGAGTCAAAATATCTTTCACATTACTGTAAAAATTTTAAAAGTAAAAGGATGAGAAAGAGATACCTTAAAGATGTTGTAATGTTTGAATCAGATAGTTGTTGAAAAAACTTTCAAAATCATTAAAAAACAAGTTAAGTTTTTTATTATCATTATATAATATAGAACATAAATTTTTCTTAAAATACCTTTATAAATTCCAAATGAAGTGCTTGTGAACACTCTAAAGCTGCCAATACATTTTTTGTAGATATAGACGCTTCTATGTACTGTTCACACAAAAGTCGTAGACGCATCAAATTAAACTAACAGGTAAAAAATTACAGGAAAAAAAATGATGGTACTAAATAATATTTTTGTCTACTAAATAAAAACATACAATATAAAAAATTTAAAAAAATAAAACATCCAAAACATACTCTAACAGCAAAGTTATAAACATCCATCATTAACTTCATTACATCAGTTGTTGCACCATGTTCATCTAAAAAAATCAGCCAAGAATCATAAGACATTTTTATAACCTCACAAACTTATTCAAGTTAAAAAAACTTAGTTACAAACTCAGACATGTTGACCACTATTTCGTTGCAACCTATAATAACTTTGAATTCTAAGATGTTTGGCCTGGAAACTTTATTGGTGTGTTGGAAGCTGTTTTAAATGAAAAAGAAATATGTAATGTTTACTTAAAACTTAAAAATGTTTTAAACAGTACTTAAAACAAGCATTAAGCAATATTCATAAGTGCTTTGATATATAGTACAGTATACAGTGCATAAGCAGTATTTATAAGTGCTTTGATATATAGTACAGTATACAGTGCATAAGCGGTATTCATAAGTGCTTTGATCCTATTTGATCATTCATTAGTTGCATCATTTTTCCCTTTATCAGTAGAATCAAAAATCGAATTATTTTTGTATATTCATTAAATTTCTATAAATAAAAAAACTAATATAAACCTTTAATGTAAGGATATATTTGATCAGTATACATAAACCATAGGACAACTTTAAATGCTAATTTATTGACATCGCCAACATCAATACAAATCTTTTCCTTGAAATTAGAAGATCGATTGAGTTGTCTTATACTTGATGTAGAATCATCTGAGGGTCGTTCTACAGACTCCTTTATTGAACTATTCTATAACATAACAGAGTTTTATAGCATATATTAAATTAAACAAACCTTATCCTATACAAACCTGTGGATATTTTAGTAGCATCAGTAACATGTAGTAGTAGTAGCAGTAGAAGTAGTAAAAGTAGCAGTAATAGTAGTAGCATTAGTAGTAGTAGTAGTAGTAGTATAAGTAGTACTAGTAGTAGTAGTAGTAGTAAATGTTTTACTAGTAGTAGTAATATATGTGATTTTTCAGTATAAAATATACATACAGCCTTAAAATAAGATCAGCAAATAAATGCCAACCTAAAACCATTTTAGGTTGGCATCAGGTGGGTTAAAAGTTTTGAAACAAGGTTTGATAAATTGACAAACATGCACAATTTTAGCATAAAATGAACAGAAAAAACAAACCCCAACTTCTTCAAATTTTCTTTCGTCTATGTTTGCTAAAAAATTTGATAAATGAAAGAATTTTTTTAAACTGATTTGTTTGCATTTTAAATAAAAGATTAATATTTAGAATTTAATTAAAATGTTGATTTTGCTGTTTAATTTTATATATTTTTATATAAAATTAAACAGCAAAAAAAGGGATTTAAAAATAAAATCGCTTTTAATCTTTTCTTTGATATATATTATTTGATCTAGAAATTAATTAAAATGCCAGTTTTTTTGTTTTTATTTTAAATATTTTATCTAAAATTTAACTAAAACATTTAGTTTGCTGTTGTGTTTTTAAATTAACTTGTTAATATATTTTTTAATTAATTTATTAATGTTTTTAAATAATTTTATATAGAATTTACATGAAACAATTGTTTTTTCACTTTTTTTTTTTATTATTTCACTGTTTGTTTGTTTTTTATATTTTATATAGAACTAACTTTAAATTATTATTTTTAGTTTTTATTATTTTATTTATAGTTTAAATTTTTCTTTTAAGTTTTTACTATTTTATTTATAGTTTAATTTTTTCTTTTAATTACTTTATTTAAAATTAAATAAAGTAATAAAAAGTTCTTTTTTTTGTTTATATTATAATTATTTAATTAAGAACTTAAATAAAACATTTGCTATAATATAATTTTAAAAATTTTGCCCGTTTAAATTTAATTGAAGTAGCAAAATTGGCAATTTCAGACACGGTCTGCATGTTAGGTCCTAACATGACCTAAAATGGTCAGCATGTTAGGTCCTAACATGGTCCTAAAAGGACCTAACTGCTGACCATTTGACATGGTCAGCAGTTAGGTCAGCATTCGACAATGCAGATCTAACTGCCAACCTGACAGTCAACATTTAGATCGACAATGACAACGTTGAGAGCTGTTCATATAATATTGCATAATAGGTCTATGCAAAACATAACTAATAGTTTCATATTAAAATAACCTTTAATAACTTACATCGTAAATCGATAAACACACATTTGATTGTCACTGATGTTATAAAGGAATAGCTGTCTATAGGGGCTGCTGAACTAATGCAGGGCTTTGTTGCCAGATTTTCTTTATAATTTTTAAAATTGGTCATCTAAATCACAATTATCTTGCAATATTTCAGCACTGATATTAAAACCAACAATTTTTAGGAGTTTTTTTGTTTTTTGTGATCATTTTGACTTTACTATTATTTTTGTTTTACATGTTAATTTTAAACTATACATAAGATCAAGCTAAAAATTATCGAAGTTTATCTTGTTTTGAAGACAAGAAACCAGAACATGATATTTATTTTTTCATGGGGACTGCACTTCACCAATAGTTAATCTTGGAAACTGTAATAAAAACAGAATGGAGGCCTAGTAACCATGTTTTGGTGTGGATTTCAATTATCAAACAAATTATAACGAAATAATACATTTGCATGTTAGAAATTTCTTATTCGAAAATTTTAATTATAAACAAAAAGCAATTTTTTATAAGCAATTTAATTATAAATTAAATTGCTTATAAAAAAAAATTTGTGTGCTAATATGATTGAGTTAATTTAAAGATTAGATTTTTGGTAAATCATAAAGTGCATGCACTTTATGATTTACCAAAAATCTAATCTATTTGTTTTTTTATCGATTTTTTTCTATTTTATCTATTTTTTATCAGATTGGCCAACCATCATTGGTTGGCCAATCTAACTAGGTGTTAAATAAATGAGGATTTATAAAAATTTATAAAAAGCACCTTCATTCTCTTCATCAATTTATAATACTAAACCAACCCAGTTAACTATATTATATTTGCAAATATAATATTTTCCTGCTGTGATTTCTTAAAGATAATGTATTGAGCCAGTAAGATTGAATGTTAGATTAAATTTCTTCTGCTCAGAGACTCTTTTTATATTTATGTTTGTTGCATCCTGTGGAACAAATTGGTGGGAACTTTTTTTTTCAATTTTATTATAATTTACCTCCCCAAGGCCATGAAGGCCACTACAGTTGAGGAGGCTACTTTAAATTCGGAAAATCCTATTTTGGCTTGGAGTTCAAGATTGAATTTAACAAATAATTCCTTTAAAATGTAAAAAAACAATTGCTTAAAAACATGCTTATTTTTGGATAAACTTACAAAATTCTTTATACTTGCAATTGTTGACTGAACTGATCATTACATTAAAAACTTTACACCTTATCGATGATATCTAAATTAACTATAACAATGTTAGTTTTTTCTAAAAGGGAATATTTGATTTCAAGGTGCATGAACACATACCAACAATATTAATTTTTGCAAATAATTCTTCTTTACTTTATTTACAAAAAGTTTCAAAAAACCTCAGTTTTGCAATAAAACACTTTTTAAAAAGTGATATTAAAATAATTTGTTACCATCGTTACCAGGCCTGTATTATGTCTCTACTCCATTTTCCATGAAAGATAGTTCACCATTTGGATTTAGTTTAAATTATTTTTTTTTAATAGAAAACAAATACCATATTCTTATTCCTTGTCTTCAAAACTATACTGGTGCTAATTTTCATCTGATCACATATATAGTTAAACGATATCAAAATGGCCACTATACAAAAAACCCACAAAATTAGCTGAAGTAATGATATCTTGAAAACCAATTTACAAGGTAGTCTAAGTCAAATAGATTTCAAAGTATGAAGAAAATCTGGCGGGTTACAAACCTAAAAAAATTATTTCACTTTCTTATGGAATATTATTGTAATACTTAAAACACCAATATTTGCAGTAATATAAACCCAATCAGAATTCGGAGTATTTAGGCAAAATTCGTTTTTGGCAAATTTGTATTATTTTAGAATTCAAATAAAAAAAAAAAAGCAAATATAAAACACAATAAATAGTTTTTTAAATAGTTTTTGCATATTTTGAAATCATTTGGAATATAATGTGAAACCATCTAATCAATTACATTAACTAGCAACCTGATTGCTAAGAAAGTGAGTCTTTGTTTACATATATGAATAATTTGGTGAAAGAACTGTAATGGTAGCATTGCGGATAAGTGGTTTGTCAAAACATTTAAAAAAATGTAAACAAAATAAATTAAATAACAAAAATAAAAGATTTAAATTTTCTAATTAAATGAAAATGTACTTCTTTGTTAAGTAGATGTCTAAGTTGTTCACGAAGGACAGGCGATCTTGCAGCAACAATTGAAATATGGGAACCAATTTTTTCCTAAATTTATGAAATAGATAACATGAACACATTGCAATACTAACACAAAATAATGAAAGTATTTTTTCAGGGGCTGCATTAATATATTTTTAATTGTGTTTGTATATCGTTTACAACATGTTGCAGTGTATTAAACAAATGTTTTATTTTTTCCTATTTAACTTAAAATTAGTTTTGAAAAAGACAAAAGAAAAAAACAGTGAAAAAATTACACGCAAATATTGGAAAAATTAACAACAGAAGCTACATTTCAATAGCAACAGTTGAAAATAAAACACTGAGTTATTTTATATTTTTTTAAAAGTGCAATAACCTAAAAAAAGGGCCCAATGGTTATGAAATTCATAAAAAAGAAAGTTATATGACAATTATATCACAATCACCCTGCTACTGGTATCATGTAACCCAGTACTACCTACCCAATGCCCTACTGCCTTGTAGGTGTGTTTTTTTAGGCAAAGGCTAGGAGAAACAAACTCTGATTTAAAAATCCCCTGACTTGAGGCTTAGTTGAGTAAAGGCTTGAGATGGTGTCTCGATAAAAATACTCATTTTGGCCAGATGTTAACTGTATCCTGCTACTGTCTTGTAGAAGACCTCCTAGGTAAAAGTATTTAGGGTAAGCAACATAATTTTGCTAACCAGCCTCAAACCCCTTCTTCATCTTTTACGCAGGCTTAAATGTTACCCTGTGCACAGTCGGCCCAGAGGTGGAAATAGACAAAAAATATTTGTTTGAGAAAGTCTATAAAAATTGTTCATTTAGAACAGTGGTCGGCACCATATTTCCAAAGGGGCCCACTTGCAAAATTCTTGTTTTAGTTGCGGCCCACAGCAATAAATAAATTATATATAAAATAGGTTATATTATCTATATAACAGAATATAGTATAGAATTAGATTATTGAACTAGTAATTGTATTAATACAAATTACATACTTAAGAAAAAAAACACATAAAACACAATTAAAAATTTGATTAGTATTTTGTTGTTGCAGCTAGCACAAGGTCATTCAAATGTGTGTAAGTCAGTCTTGTTCTGTAAACATTTTTTATTATTTTCATGGCTGAGAATGTTTGTTCGCATTGGTAACTAGTGCCATACATACAGATAAGTCTATTTGCATGTTTTTTAAGAACTGGAAAACGTTCCTTCATGACAGCATGCCAGAAAATAATTAAATTTTCACCAAAAGTGCCATCTTCATCTTTTTTTGGTGCCTTTCTTCTCAACTTGTCGTCACATTGAGTTAATTAGTTCATCCTCTGCTTTTAAAATATCAGCTTCTTCAAAGTTCTTTAGAATACTAATATCATTCATATTCACAAAAAAACCATATGCTTTTTTAAGTCTTCAAATTCATTAAATCTGTTTTCAAATTGATCATACAGAGCAGTCACTATTAATGAAAATGACGATAACATTTCCCTTGATGGTTGACATTCATTTAAAGTAGGAAAATGAGTACAACTACCAGATGCAAATTGAGTTTTGTACAAATTAAGTTTTGTCTTCATCACTGTGATGTGGTTGATCAAATCACAAACCAGCACATGGCGGCCTTGTAATCTCTTATTCAGAACATTGAATTATGTTGTGATGTCGCAAAGGAAAGCCAGTTTACACTTAAACTCTTCAATAGACATTGTAATGAATGAAAATTTTTGAGTTACCATGAACTGCAGTACACTTAGCAAACACTCCCAAAATCTGTTAAGAATATTTCCTCTTGATAGCCACCTAACCTGCAAAAAATAGACAAACATTTATTTTTAATTGTAATGGTAAATTATTTATTTTTTGTCTATATACCTCTGAATGAAGAAGATCACCATGTTCATCTTCATTTTGTTCCATTAGCACACAAAATTGACGCCGTTTGAGTGCATTGGAACGTATATGATTGATTGTTTTTACTACAGCTGTCATTACATCATCAATTGTCGCAACTTTAGCGCACAGCGCTTCCTGGTGTATCACACAGTGATATGACATAAATTTGTTAGGAAACTCACCACTATTTCTCAGCAAAGTAACAACTCCTCGAATTCTTCCAATCATAGCAGAAGCGCCATCTGTGACAACTGAAGATATTTTTTGAAGAGGCACTTTCCTATTTTTTAATATTTTGAACAATTTGTCATAAATGTCTTGTCCAGTTGTAGTTGTTTCCAGTGGTTCAATTCCAAGCAGTTCTTCAAATAAACAACAATTCGTAGTGATAAAACGTGCATAAACACAGAGTTGTGCTTTACCGACAAGGTCAGTAGACTCATTGAGAGCGATACTCACAAATTCAGCTTCTGACAGATTGTTTGACAATCTGTCAGTAGTTTCACAACTTGCACAAGTTTCACAATCAACACTGCTAGACATTTTTTGAAACAAATTTTTCTGTTTTTCTAAACAGCTTTTCAATGAGTCGTATTTTATTTTTCTGGTTGTTGAATCAAGAGGATATTTAGTATTGTACAATTCATGTTTTGATACGAAATGACGTTCAAGCTTTCGGTTCCTTTCAGTTCACTAACAGTCTCATTACATATTAAACATAGAGCATTGTTACTTGGCCCCTCAGTGAAGAAATAAATCAGCTCCCATTTTTCATTCCACTGACGTGCATATTTACGCTTTGCTTAATGTTTACCTGACATATCTTTGCAAGTTAATGTGTGTATTTATCAGAGTTGCAACTTCTGAGTAAAGCATCCAAACTCGATAACCGGTTACTCGATAACTGGTTATACTCGAGTAATTTTTGGTTATTCAATTTCCAAATATTGCGTCTTAAAAAACCGGTTATTTAAAACATTAAAGATTTGCCGACTATTTCTTTTATAATACTTATTTCGTAAAAAATTTAAACAATGTAGTATTTTTATTCAAGAAAAGTACGAAAAACATTCTAAAGACGATAACTTTTACCACTGGTATATTTGATATGAAATAGTTTTTACAGCGTTAAATTAATTAAATTGTTGTTTGAGTTACTTCATCTGAACAAATTCGAATGTTGTAATTATTTTTTACGTGCTTTTCGAATGTTTTTATTTTTGTAGAGTAATTTTTTAGCATGATTTAACTTTTAAGTATAAGGATCTTATTTGAAGTCTTAAAGTGCTACAGTGTTAGAGTGCATTAAAATTATTTTTTTACTATGTCTAAAATGACAAGATCTGGTGTTAAAGAGTTTTTTATAAGGAGGCTTTATAAATTTTACAGCCTGGAAAACAACTAAAAGGCCCACAACTACACTACTTTGTATATTATGCAGTTAGGTGGCTTGGGACCCACAAATTATGTAGCAAAGGCCCACAATTGGGCCGCTGCCTACAATTTGCCGACCTCTGATTTAGAATAAAGTCAGATAAATTTTTGAATAAATAAAAAAAAAATATGTTTCTAGCTAATTTCTAAGTTATAATATGGAATTTTGAAGTTGATGAATTTCCAATTTTTTTGTGTATCTATAAAAGTTTAGGTTAGTTTCCATTCAAAATGAATTTACCGACATGAAAATTGATAAACCAATTATGTAAAAGTTGTTTTTAATTTGACTTGGAATATATTTTTGAATAAAAAAATTAAAAATGTGTTATTTTTTTTTTAATTTCTTTCTTTTTCAAAGCTTTTAAAACTTAACTATTTAATGTCATAAATTTATGTCGTTATTTTTTACAAAAAATCAGATTAAATCACAGATTTCTTCAAAAGTGCTAACTTGCCTCTACTCTGTCATACATTTTAAAAATATTTTAAAGGGAAGTTAAAAAAAAGTTAGCACTTATTTTTATTTACATGATTTAAAAAAGTTGAACAGTGATTATTTTTTTCTTAAAATATGTGAATATTTTATTTTTGGTTATTAAATTGAAATTTTTTAATTTTGTATTTGTTTACTTGATATGATTTTGTGTTTTTTTCAGCAAGTAAAATAAAAAATTTAAGTTTAAAAACAGCATTTCCAACACGAGCAATACTTTTATTATTTTGTGTGTTAACTCTATATAAGAGGTAACCCAATAACTGGTTAACATGCAACTCTAGGCACTCATTAGTGATAAAGTTGTTTATATAACTGAGAAGTTCCTGTGTCTTCTTTTTTTTCATCTTATCACCCAATTCTGTAAAAGATTTTCTTTGTTTTGAAAAACATGGTTCTGTTATGTAAGCATCCTCTACTTCATAAATAATATCTTTTAATGCTTGTGAAAGTATAAATGCATATCCATTTTTGTTTGAAATGTTTCTCTTTCAGGCGTTTATAACATTTCCATGTTTTTTCACACACATTTTCAAACTCCAGTGAATCAACTGATAGTTCAAAATTTCTATAAAGTATTTCTTTAATGGCTGAATATGTTATTGAATTTGACTTAACAGTTGTCAGCTTTAATAAAATGTGTGAATCTATTTCTGTGATGTATTTTGCATTTTTATTTTTCTCCATTAAATTTATTTTTTATTTTACTTGCTGAAAAAAACACAAAATCATATCAAGTAAACAAATACAAAAGGATTTAAAGTTTAAATGGCTCATCAGCAGACAAGGAGGTGCAGATTGAATACTTTGCATAACAAAAACTACTGAATAGACAGATATTAGGAGAATTAGTGAAGGATTTCCGACTGATTGAACATCAGAAGAAATTTCGATGCTGCACGAAAAGCTAGTTGAGAAGGATGGTATCATTCCTACTAAAATTGGAGATTTTGACACATAAAAAGGACTGACTAAAAAACCACAAACCAAATCTGATCAAAAAAGCATATGTATTACAGATTCATATGTAAATAGCACTGCCTAGATTTTAAAACTACTTTATCGGTGTCATTTAGATTATAGACTTTAAGTTACAAAAACAGGACCACTTGGTGAACCAATACATAATGCAAAAGACAGAGTTATTACTAAAATAAAAGAAAACACAAGACAGCGATTAGATATGCATTGTAACTCTGGTGAGAAGGGAGGGACATATACAACAGGTTTACAAGGCCTGTGACATTATTTGTAACATTATTGCATAACTCCTGAAATTTGTCTAAAAATGGACGAATTTCAGGAGTTATGCAATAATGTTACACTTAACATCATTACAAATATGTCATGGGCACAAATTAACCACACTCTTCATGGAGTCCTTCATCATTCAACTTGGCCATTTATCGAAGGAAGGTCTAGAAGCAAAAATCAAAGATATTATAAACTATTTAAAACTTCTCTCTCGTAAGACATTGCATCTAGAATAACTTACAGATGTGATGAGTCGTCTTTTAGAGAGATCAGATCCTTGTGTTTTAAAACAAATTATCCATTTGCATCCTCCAAAGTTATGCCAAGATTGTGGTTCAAATGAGCATACAAGCAGATCTCATGAGCGTATGTTTTCAATACCAAAGAGATATTTTGACGGTATGTTTGAAAACCTTATTTATGATTAATTAAAAATTTATTAACATTTTTTACTATTTTAATTTTTTATCTTCAATAATTCTTTCCTTTATAATTTTATTATACTAACATTATTTTAAATCCAAATTTGACAGAATACTTGTTTTTAAATACTAAACTTCTTATCAATAGAACAGTAGAAACCAGACTCCCAAATTATTTAAATTTTTGAATTTTCTTCTCTTTAAGTATATCTAATAAATTTCTTTTTTAATTGTCATCTAAAAAAAATACTAATTTATCAAAAATGACCAAATATGGTAATTTGAACCCACTCCATAAATTTAGTTTAATATCAAAAATTTAAATTTTCCTATAAAAAGAAAAAAAAATATCTTTCTAAAAAGTCCTCAATAAATTTTCTAGAATTTCTTAATCATTAGTTATGATCCTATTTACAAAACTTTGCCTTCTGGGTCCACTGTGTCATGTTACATTATTTCCATGAGGGTACATCTCTAAAAATCAGTTCAATGGTTTTGAGGCCAACTAGTAGTAAGGTTTCCCAAACTCTGTGGTAGCCCTCAGAGAGGCTGATTCCATCAACAGCTTCAAAATATCAGAGTATTAAAAGTGCCATGTTGTGCATGGATGGTGTCCCTGATAATGCTTATGGTGCACATTGTCGAGGCCTATATGTTAAAATTTAAGGTTAATTAACAGGACTGAGACAATTGCATAGCTTATTGCTTAGGAGGCTGTGAATGAGTCATGAAAATGAGTTACTTTTGGCATTTTTTAAGTTTCATTCCGTGAATGAAACTTAAAATATGCCAAAAGTAACCCAAAATATTAAACATAAAAAACCATCCCCACCACCTAACCGTTATAATATATCTTTTGTTAATATTCTTGGTCTGTAAAGCAGATTTAAATCATTTGATCCTTACTTCTTGCAAAATTTACCATACTTGCTTGCTCTTAGTGAGACAAATTTAAATTCTGCTATTACTTCTTCTGATCTCAGTGTTGATGGGTACTATCCTTTAATTTGCAAAGACTCCAATTGTCACAGACTTGGCTTGGGGTATATATACGCATCAATTTACTTATTTGTCATGAAATCAGATTTAAATCCTTTGACCATTCTTTTATGTGCTTCTGCTTGGCTCTATCAACTTTCTCTTTGTTCTTTATCGTTCTCTTTCTTCTCAAGACTGTACTCTTTAAGATGTATTTTCTGATCAAATTAACCTTGCCCTCTCTCTTTACCCCTCTACCAATATTTTTGTTATGGTAGCTTTATTGCTTATCACACTGAATGGCTTGGTTCTAATGTCACTGAAGCTACTGGCACTAAAACCTATAACTTCTGCATTTCTCAATATCCTACTCAGATAGTTAACTTTGTGACTCATATTCGCAACAACCCTAATCATTTACCTTCACTCCTTGATTTATGTCTTGTTTCTGATCCTATCTTATGTTCAGTTTCTTCTTTTTCTCCTTTAGGTGGTTCTGACCATGCAATGATCTCTTTAAATCTAATGATCTCTTTAAATCTTTAATCTCGTACTTCCATTTTGAACTCACCCTATCATTGTACTACTTACTACTACCCTAAACCTGACTGAGATTCTTTTTGTGATTTTCATTGTGATGGTCATTGGGTTGATGGCTTTCCTCACTCAGCTGATAAATGTGTCTCCTATGTAACCTCCTGGATTCAGCAAGAAATGGATGCTTTTATTCCTTCTCTTCTATTCCAAGTCAAGCGTCATTCTACTCCATGATTTTCACCCTCTTATGCAGCTGCTGATCTACCACAATCATTTTTTTTATCTTTTTCAGAATAACAACTCTCTTCTTCTTGAGAACAAACGGCTATTTATTGTTACAAAAAATCGATGTAAAAAGGTGCTATCTGAAGGTAAGCTCCATTATTCTCAGTTCACTAAATCTTGTATCTTATCTCAGAAGTTAGGCTTTAGAGACATTTGGAAAATCTTCAACAGCATCATTAACAAGGGTAGGTCTAATATTCCATCTCTCATTCATTGAACTGATCTTATTGCCTTTCCCAAGAATAAGACAGAACTATTTGCAAAGAACTTTTCTTCTAATTCGACTCTTGAATCTTATGGCCATTCTCTTTCTTCCTTTCCAATTAAACAGGTTAACCCATTGTTAGACATTCAAATCACTTCAGCTTTAGCAGTTGCTAAAGTCATATTTCAATTGAACTCATCTACGGCTTGTGGCCCAGACAACATTCCTGTCATTGTCTTACAAAAGTGTTTTCCAGAACTCTCTTCAATTCTCTCTAAACTATTTAATAAATGGTTGACTGAGTCTTGTTTTCCTGCCTGCTGGAAAATGATATCTGTTGTTCCAGTTTTCAAGAACACCAGTGAAAATTCTGACCCCTAAAATTATTGTCTGATCAGCCTTCTTTCTGTTATTAGGTCTTTGAGTCTTTAATGAACAAATTTCTCACATCCCATCTTGAGTCAAAAAACTTACTGTCATACAATCAATACAGTTTTCGATCCTCTCGCTCTACGGCTGACTTACTAATCGCTTTGAAAGAAAGACTTTATTGTGCATTAGATGGCTAGGGCTATTGCTCTTGACATCTAAAGCTTTCGACAAAGTTTAACATGCCGGTCTTCTCTATAAGCTTGCTTTATATGATGTATCTGGGAAAGTTTTTAAGATTATCAAATTGTTTCTTTCTAATTGCTTTATTAAAATCATCCTTGAAAGCCAACACTCTTCTTTATTTCCAGTAACTTCTGGGGTACTTTAAGGTTTTATCCTTGATCCTATTTTGTTTCTTATCTACATTAATGATCTTCCTAACAACCTTACATTCTAGTAGCTCTTTTTGCTGATGATTCAACTTATATATACTCCTGTCTTCTCTTTTTGATTGCTTAAAACAGGCAGCCAATTTTGAACCTGATTTCACTTCTGTAACAGATTGAGGCTGCAGTGGGTTGTAAATTCTATCTCAAACAAAACTCAGTTATTTACCGCAAACAACTATCGCAGTACTGTTAACATTCCTATATTAACGAATGGCAACCCTCTCACTGAGTCCTCTTTTTTATGTCTTCTTGGATTATTATTTAGTACTGACCTTTCATGAAAACCATGTATACATTTGATTGCTAATTTCGCATCTGCTAAGGTTGTTTCTCTCTATTGTGCTTACCATTTTCTTGAGTCTCTTTCCCATCGTCCGTAATTTACATCTCTTTCTCTTTTCTATAAATACTACCATAGACGCTGCTCAAAAGAGCTAATGTCTCTAATAAAATCAACTAAAACTCATTCTTGTTAGACTTTTCATTCAGCAAAACCCCATTCGTTTACTGTATCTATCCCTGAATGCTCTAAAAACTTTTATTCATTTTGGTTTTTCCCCTGCACTTTAACTCTTTGGAAACTCTCTCCCATCTTCATGTTTTGCTGATTCATACAACCTACAACTTTTCAAGTCTTTTGTCAACCGTTTACTTGCTCTATAACTCTCTTCTTGTTTTCTAGTAACTTGCAACTTTATAGTGGTTACTTGCAGCCTTGTTGGTAGTGAACCAGAATTTAAAAAAAATTTCAGTCAGCTGGTATTTTAAACATAAGTTAGAGTAATGATTCTGATAATCTCAATAAAATTATATTTGTTTTAAGACTTGAAACTTGCTTCATTTCTTATTGCTTTTTGTATATCTTAGCTTATAAATTAGAGACAATATTTTGACAACATTAGGAACTCAGCAAAAAAAAGGTAACAATACTTTGAATAATACTTAGTAAGAAGCTTCTTTCACCACATCCTATCCATTGTTGGAAATGCATGAAGGTCATCCAAATATAAATATTGGGTCTAACTAAAAACTAGGTTCAATTGATGAGGACACAAAAATTAAAAAAAGTAATTATCCAGTGTAACTAGCAACTAGCTAGCAATATTCACAACTATTGAGACAGCAAATGGTTGTAATGATTGTTAACTAGATTTACTAGCAACAACTCTTAAAAATGAAGACAACTAAGCTATGAGGATTTTTAGCTACATAAGCTGGCAACTAATTAGCTACATTTTACAGGGACAAACCCAAACATGTTTTGGTAATGCTGGTGCAGTATGGACATCCAAAACATTTTCGTTGTTTCAGATATTTACACCTATATAATGGTCATAACATAAGGCAACAAGTTTTTACAATAAGGTTCCTATATAATTGGATGTTTGATATAATAAAACAAGAATGGCCAGCACTGATTGACTAGATAATGCCCGATCAAAAATAATGTTACTCAAATTCACTAATTATCTGAACCACTTTACTTGCCAAACTTAGCTTTATCTGATTTTTGGCTATTCAATTTAACATAAAAACCCATGATGACTACACTGACATCAAAAGTAAAAATACAAAACACTTAAGCAAGCTATTTCAAAACACACCCAAAGAACAATATATTAAAACATTTAACAAATAGTATACAACTTTGTATAGATATTCATGAAAATCATTTGGAACATTTAATAAAATAAAATTAAAAAAAGTTTTTATAATATAGAAAAAAAAAGTTGGTTTTTTCTTTATACTTCTTTGTTTGAAAACGTTTCTATGGATTCAAGTACTTTTAAGAATAAATAAAGTAGGAATGTTCATATTTAAAAGTATAAAGTACCTCTTCACCATTAAGTGAAAATGTCATATCACAAAATTGCCTGCTTTCCAAAAGTCTACCAAAATCTTCTTGGAGAGTGCATCTTGGGTAAGATGAAAAAGTAAAATAAAAGAGTTCACCACTACGCACATTGTTATCAACAGTTCCTCCAAAGACATACAAACGATCACCAATAACGTCTGCATCATGAAATAATCTTCCATTCGGCAACTAAAATACAAATTTTTGTTTTAAACTTTTTTAAACAACATCATGTAAACATAAAATATAACTATAAAATGTTTTTGACAAACCTCGCCTTCAGTTTGAATGACATCCCATGTTTCTGTTTCAAGATCATACCTGGTAAAATTAAATGCCAAATTTTTTAAAATTAGTTTTCAAAATTTAAAGTTCCTATTTAAATTTTTTTCTTCACCCAACTTCAAAAAAAATAAAAATTATTTACCATAAATATATTCTCATTTATCGATATAATAAGGATTTTTTTTTTATTATTTATGACGACAGTGATGTTAAATTTTCATCATGGCTTGACAATATAAAAAAATTAGTTGTTTTATTTTTATTTTTTTGTAATATAACTGGAAAAATAGTAAGTTAACAAAAATAACATAATATTAAGTTGTTTGTGTTAACACTAACACTAACATTGAAAGAAAATTTTTTGTAAAAACATTTTAAAAACATTAATAACTGGTTAACTTTATGATTGGATAAATGAAAATCTAATAAAAGCAGAAGCTGTTAGTTTTATTTAGTTAGGAATTTTATTAGTATACTTTAAACTAGACTACATAAAAGTATTATTATAAGATATCATACCAGTAAAGGTCATTCGGCAAAGTGTTATCAGCTGCACCACCAAAAACATATAAATGTCTATCATGAGTAACCATTGTATGTCCATATCTGCGAGATGGTGGTGGAGGCGTACCTTTCAATAAATGCTCAGTTGTAATTCGAGTCCATCTAATTATAAAATAAAAATAAAAAATAGTGCTAACAAATAAAAAAATAAAATTTTTCTGTCATCGCAGTTTATGTAATAACATACACACATGCACATATACTTTGATTAGGCTTGGTGGGGCACTACAGTCAACTTATTTTTTGAACACCAATTAATCATTTCAAAAACAATTAACCTATTTAAAATTAATTAACTTTCTTGAAATCAATTAATATCTTCAAAATCAATGAAACTTTTCAAAATTAATCAATCTTCTCTAAATTAATAAAAATCTTCATAACCAATTAAACTTTTTAAAATCAATTTACCTTTTCAATCTTAACTAGTTGTTTTAAAGCTTTTATAATATTTATAATTTAAATTAAAAGTTAAGTTTAATTTAAATTTAAAGTTAAGCAACTCAACTAAGAGACTACTATTGCTGAGAGACCACAATTGCTAAGTGACCATTATCAATAATTACTTATGTAACAAGTGAAAGCAGTGAATACTTGAGGAAAGAATGCAATAAATAAAGCAAATTAGTTTTCCATCAAAACAAATTTAGACAGTTGTCAAGGCAAAAATAAATCCTATTAGAAAAGCAGCAATAATTATATTAAATTAATGAACAATATATAATAGACAAAGCACATTAACAATATATAGAATATACAACGTAAACAAAGGTATAAACAGTCTATAGAATAAATCATAAAATTCTTCATAAAATACTTACAAACAAAGATATAAACAGGTCAAATTTACTAAACCAAAATATTTATAAAAATAAGTTTAAAAAGCAAAAACATTAATGCTTATATATAAACTTAATTTATGATTTTAAAATTTTTGATTTGTTTAGTGATAGGGGTGTAGTAGTAGAGTGCATAGAGCACTTTATAAGTGGGAAGTTCCAAGTTTAGGCATTATAATCATTAGTAAATAAAAAAATATAATGCCTAAAAGAAGAAAGTTGATTTCATAAATAATTTGACTTAAAATTTATTATTTTATAATGCCAACAAAACCTAAAATGGGAATTGAATGACAATTCAAATACTTTTAATAGATTGCAAGCATATTGCATTTACTAGTTCACACATTGCTGTTTTAGGATACCATTTAAAAAAAAGTAACATAAAATAGTATGAACATATTTTATTATATGGTTTTAATAATAATAAACTTTTGATATTTTGTTCACAACCTAGCTCACTGTGCACTGTAGAGAAATCAAAACAGTACCCAAAAAAATTTAACGGTCGGACATCGGACATTGTCCGGCTAAAACCTTAGATTGTCTGATCAATTTACAAAGTAATCGGACATTTTGACCAATAGGAATTAAATTCTACAAAATTAAGCTTGGACAGGAATGGGGTGCGATCGAAGACTATTGCTGACCACACAAACGATTTTTTTTGTTTACAACTTGACCACAACTGTTTAGTTTTGATGATTTAAACATTTTAGAAATACGCTGAAAAAAAAAACGTTAAGCTAAACTTAAACTAGGAAAAAAGTTGAAAAAACTAAAGAGTAAGCAAAAAAATCCTTACGAAAAAGAAAATATCTTTAAAATGAAACCATAAAAATAGAAGTTAAAATTACTTTTTGTTTTGCATTTGAAAAAATTACTTAAAACTCATCTTTTAAAACGTTTTATTAAAGCAAAGCATAAAAACTTTTGAACAATTCTTTTTAAAAATAGAAACAAAAAATAATAAAGCAATTAAATTATAGGAAGATTAAATCTAACTTATTCATAATTTAAATTTTTTTAAAGTAACTTAAAAAAATAATCTTTTGAAAGATTTTTAGAAAGACATTGAAAAATAGTTTCAAATGTTTAAATTTATCATAAAAAATACATACTAGAAAAAAATTTTAATATATTTAATTTATGCATAATAAGTTTATTTTAAATGATCATTGTAATTAATTTTTGATTTTATTTAAAGCCTTCGCGTAAAATAAAAACTTTAAAAAAGATCAACGATTAAAAGTTATTCATAATGTAACAATTTTTTTAACTGCATTTAAATTGTTAAAACATCAAAACAGCCGTTGTCAAATTGTAAATAAAAAAAAAAAAAAAATAAGCATTGCCAGTTACAGCGTGAAAATTTAAGTTATCTAAAAAAACATACAATATTAAATTTAAACTATTTTATTAAAAAGTCTGTGATGAAATATTCTAAATAATAAGGAAAGAAACTACAACTTCATTAGACTAACGTTAAATAAACTGAATAACATGACAAAGATTTCAATTGCATAACTTGGTTCCGTAAAACTGTAAAAATTATATTTAAAAGTTTGATCGGACACTGTCCGACCCAAACAAGTTTCGATCTGACATTTTGTCCAGGACTTTATAAAAAATTAAATTGAACCCTGAAAATGTATAACAGTAAAAAAAAATGGTAACAAGCAAATAATACACTTACTTTTTTTCTAAAAAGTGGAACTGAAACAAGTCATTAGTTATTTTAGCACCACTCTGTCCTGAAAAAACGTACATTGAATCTCTTGCAACTGCTATTGGAAAGTTGCAGCATGTTGGAGGACGTTTACCAATTTGTTGGATCTACACACAAAAAAAGTAAATCCTAAAATCTACAAATAAGCAAAGAAGTTATTTAACTCAATTTTTTTTTAACTTTTTAGCTTATTAACTATGCTAAACAGTCCATACTACCTCATTCCATACAGGCATTGGATCAGATAAACAAATGCTCCATAGATCATTCAATCTGAAAAGTATATTTAAATAGATCAATAATTGAAATAATAAATAATTTATTGCTGTATATTACTACTAATATATATATATATATATATATATATATATATATATATATATATATATATATATATATATATATATATATATATATATATATATATATATATATATATATATATATATATATATATATATTCATGATGAGACTATTGATGACAAAACAAATTGTTGAAAAAAGTGTGTTTACTAAATTATTATTACTCTGTTCTATAAGAACATTGAGCACTCTACTTATAGAATACACTAACATAATATATATGAATTGGTGAATGTTAAAAGGGCGGAAATTCAACTATGAAAACTTTCAGGAAACTAAAAAAAACTGCATTTTTGGAGCCTTTATAGCAGGAGGATCCTTTATAAACTTACTATTATCTGGTGATGTAATAAGAGCAATATGGTGTTTTGAGTGAGTAGGTGTGCTTTGTTTTACAGAGAAGGTACAATAGTCCTTAAAATAGATAAATTTAATATATTTATGATTTACATTATTAAAGAGAACTTGATGCAAATATAGGTAGTACTTGAAATCCTAAGCAATAAGCGATGCAGTTGCACCATAACTGCTAATCAACTTAAAGTCAAAACAAAATATATGCATATATAAAATAGCATATGCATATATAAAATAACAAATGCATATATAAAACAACATATGCATACAAAAAATTAATATGCATACATAAAATGTGTACAGCGTAATGTTTTAAAACAAGACCTAGATATAGTATTATAACATAATAACTGTTTATGTTTTATTAATAATAAAACAAACAAAATAAATACTTTAGATCAGGTGTAAACTGTGTAAAAAAAATAACATTTAATAAAAAAAGCATGCCTAGCATTTCCATCATAACCTGCAAACAACCACATGCTATTTTTGTAAACAACAGCTCCATGAGCAGATCGAGCAACTGGAATGCTGTAACAAAATGATAAAAATTCTTATTATCAAAACATTTAATTTTATTGCCTATAAATAAAATATTTTCTACTTCTGAAAATAGTTAAAAAAAAAAAAAAAATTTTAATCTTACTTCCCATTAACTTGCCATTCAATCCATTGACCTGTGTTGAATCTATACTCAAATAAATCATTTTTATTGCGAAGGTTTGAATTTGAGTAAATGTCACCTAGAAGCGGTTAAATATTTTTATTAATGCAAATACAATTAAAAAATAAAAAAAAGCAGGTGCAGAATAATTTTAACAGATTTCAACTTTAATTTTCAAATCAAATTTTATATGAAACTACTTTACTTAATCATATTTCAAATTTTCTATAAAAAATTATATAAAATCAATTCATTAAAAAGGTTCAGTTTTTTACAAATTCAAGCTTTCAAGTTTTTCAAAAAGATTTTCATGTTATTATTTTAAACCTGTATAGAAAACAATTGTAGAAAAGGATTGGACTTGTTAGTAGAAAATTCAAATAACACCTAACTACATTGTAAGCAGCCTAAAGAATCAGAGATTACATGGAAAAGAGTTTCAATCAAACTGTGTAACAACCGTGTTAAAAGGTTTGGAATCAATACTTAAAATATTAAATACTTGTTATAGTAATAAGCTAATTAAAGTGCAGATCTTATAGCTACACAAATCAAAAGTATTCCAACAACATTCAATAAAGTGCACAAAATGGTTGCATGTTACAGCAAAAAAATATGGAACTCTTTAATTACTGAAATAGCCAGTAAAAAACTTAGGAGAGACAAACGATTTTAATATTTTGATAACTAGATATCACTAAGCATCACTATCAGTTCTAAAGCTTTGTTCAAATAACATAATCAATGCCTGTAAATATGTGCATCGAGTTATTAGTAAAAAAGTTTGCAGAGCTGTAACTCTGCAAACAGAGTTAAACTCTGTGATTGTGACTCGATTTGTAAAAAAACATCACCAATATTATAAGCCATAACAAAAAAAGTTTAAAACTAATGTAATGTTACTGAGGTAATATGTAGTCAGACTTTATTAGATGGAATATTCTTTTTTTAATGATTAAACTTGTTCATTTATATATCAATTGCATACAAAGAACATGATTAGACTTATCTAAAAAGAATTTTTTCCTTTATCTATTGAGATTAAGGTGATATCTGGACTTTAGTCCCAATAAAAGCAACCTATACTGTTGGGTTATTAATTTACGTTAATTATGTCAATAACTATTGTTAAAACAACTTTAGGATCAAATTCTAAAATTTATTCAAACTTTAAGATTACATTCTGAAATTTCATTCAGCCAAACTTTAATATCACATTCTAAAATTATTTACATTCAAACTTAAAGATCACATTTTAAAATTATTTTTAGCCAAATTTTCAAAGTTAGAAACTAAATTTTGTTCTCATTAATCAATGCCAACATAGCAATAAATTAACAATAAACAAATAAAATTGGTAGATTTAAGGTTCAGCTAAACAACTAAAACAACAAAACAAAATAAAAAGCAATATAAAAAAGGACATAATAAAAATTAATTTTCACCAGTGTAACCGCCAAAAACAAACATGCTATTTGCAAAAACAACGGCTGAATGATGGTATCGAGGAGCTGGTGATGCACCTGATGTTACAACACGACCCCATGAACTGTCTTTGATATCAAAACGCAGTAAATCATTTAACATACGCTTTCTTAAAAGAAGTTTTAAAAAGTATTTTGTAATATATATTTTCAAAACTTTAAAAAATTTATACGGTAATTTGATATGGGATTATCAATGTTACAAGTATGCTGTTAAAAAATGACAAACATTTTTTTAATTAGGTTTTAAGGTAGTAAGGTAGTTAATTATTCTCTAAGGTAGTTTACACACTTCTAAAAGACTTTACTTTTTGTTATTATTAAAAACTATTTATAGAAAAATTACCCATTGTCACCACCAAAAACATAAAGCAAATCCCCCCATGCAACAATTGAGTGCTTACTGCGTCTAAAAATAGGGTTAAAATAAAATTAATCGAACAGCTTGTCATAATTTATATATAAGAAAATAAATAAAAAATAATTAAAAAAGTAATAAGAAAAAGTAATATTCAATTAATTGTTAATTTATTTGTAACCATTTATATTTATATTTTTACTCAAACATAATATTTAAAATTTAAATAATAAAATTATCAATTGAACTCAATGAAAGTCAGCACCCTTTAGTAGTTGATTATTCAAAAACTACTTAACAAACATTAAATCTAAAAAAAGTTTTAAAATTTTTTCTTCAAAATTTTTCATTTTCACAAGTTGACATGTAAAAATTGACCGGTATTTCTTGATCCTCAGTTGAATTTATTTTACGGCAAAATAAACTAACTCAATCTATGGAATAAAAACCTAAAAGTGAAAAAACGAAGAGATTTAAAGATAAATATAAAACAAAATCGCATATCTAGTGAAAACGCATATCTAGTGAAATTTTATCTAAAACTCAGAAAAAAAATTTACACTCTTTCCTTAATCGTGAAATTTATTCTATATTTGCAGGGTGTTAGTCAAGAATATACTTTTTACCGCATTTTTGTGACATTGGAAATATTTATTGTTATTAATCTACAAAATATAAAGAATTTTTATTGATATTGTCCTTCTACACACAGTAGGCTAAAAAATAAATAGCACAAATTTTTTTGTGTGAAAATTTGTATAAGAATAATAAAAAACAGTAGTTAATTTTTGTTTTTAAGGGAAAAAACTATCAATTATTTGAAAATAGCATTATATTAAAGCATTGTATTCAAAAATTGTCAAATACAAGTTCATATGAAAAAACAACTGTACTTATATGCATCAAATATTTTCTCGGAAAAAAAATAATGGCACAAATATAAAAAATTTCTAAATTTAGACAAAAAACTACTTGCTAATATTTAATAAAGCCACCCTTTGCCAGAAAAACTGTCTGCAGACGTCGAGGCATCGATTCCACAAGAGATATGGTTTCTTCTGGAGTTATTTTCTTTGGATTTATTACTCCAAATTACTTTCTTCCAGTACTCAATAGTCTTGTTAACATTTTTGCAAACAATAATCTTTGTTTCATATGTCTTAGAGTCAAATAGGATTCAAGATACTCTACCATGAAATCCTTACTCTCAGCTTCGGATAGTTTGAGCTGAAATCATGATTTTGTAGTCATTTTTAACTTTGTCTGTAATCTTTTGAGCAGCTTCAAATCTGTTTTGCTTGGCCTGTAAAACAATATTTCTATCAATGGCAGCAGATATTTTTCTTTTACAGCCTTTTACTGCTATATCAGTTGTAGTCCCATTCAAATTACAATTTTTTATAATGTTGCTGACTGTTCAAAAAGGGAAGTCTGCTAATTAACCTCTCTGCAGGTCTTACTATTATTTACCAAATCTGCAACTAAGTTTCTTTGAGAAACCATCCAATGTTGTTTTACAACACGCATGTTGCTATAAATTAATCAATTTTATTCAACTAATCAAAACTCATGGGTTACTTATATATTTTATATTTTACATATGTAAATACCTTATGTGTTCCATATGTAAATATAATTTTAGAATTTTTTTTTTTCCCCACAAAAATCCAAAAAATACTAAATAAAATTTTTGTGCCAATAATTATTTTGCTTCCAGCATAAAACTTGTGTGCTTTTAATGTTTTTAAATAATCCTTTTTAAAAGCATGAACAAGTACATATAAAAATTTTCATAATAGTAGCATTCTTTGATGTACATTTAAATTTTTTACAGTTTTTAAAAAAACATGAGTAAACGGAGTTTACTCATGTTTTTTTGAGTAAAAAGAAAAAACTTTTAAAAAATTGTGCTATTTATTTTTTTGCCAACTATATATATGTATATATGTATGCATGTATGTATGTATGTATTTATAAATACCTGTATATATATATATATATATAAATATATATATATATATATATATATATATTTATTTATTTATATATATATATTTATATATATACATGTATATATATACATATATATATAGAACCCTTATATGTTGTCCGAAAGTTTTTTCCATATTTTGTTGACAAAAAGTAAAAATTAAAATGCAAGACCAGAATTATTTTTTTTTATTAATTGATAGACTGCCTGCCCCAACCAAACCCTCAGTCAATGTAGCAGCACTCCCTTGCGGGTCAGGCTAAAAGATAGTAGATGTAGCAGCACTCCCTTGCGGGTCAGGATTTACAATAAAAAAATAAAAATAAAACCATTTTATTAAAAAAATTAAAAATAAAAACATTTTATTAAAAAAAATAAAAATAAAAACATTGTTTATATTGTTAAAAACATTCAGAATGTTTTTAAAAACATTCTGGTCAATTAAATTTGCGTTTTTGTGGTTTTTTTAAAAAACGATTTATTTGTAATTAAATTAATGGTTTTTACTTTTGTCCAACACGCAAATGTTGGACGAAAGTCAAAAGTAATTAAAAGTGACGTATGTGTTGGCGTAAGAATCACTTTTTTCCTTCTGCTCTTCTTAAAGACAACAAACTATAGATCTATACATATAAATATATATATATATCAGGCTTGGTCGGGAAAGGCGTGTGATCGCACTCTGATCTTGACCACGCATACAAAATTTAGTTGCGACAACTTGCCCACGGCTTTATAGATGTTTTGAGAACATTTCAAAAAATAATCAAGCGCAAAAAAGTTTAACTGGACCGATGAGAGACAATTACAAAAATTAAAAGCTGCCTGATTAAATTGTTATAAAATAAGTTTAGAATAATTAATAAACTTTGTCTTTTATAATTAGGCAACACTCTTTTATATAAAGTAAAAACTTACTATTAATAATTGTTTAATAAAGAAACAATTGTTATTCAATTTATCAAAGAGTTTAGTATAATTTCTTTTATTTGAATACTTCTGATTTATTTCAACAAGATTCTAATAAACAAACGTTTGTTGATTTATTTAACAAATAAAAAAATCAATCTTTATTTTAATTTCGCGCTTTGCGTAGTTGGCCTGAGTTTTGTTTTTACAAATTACATACAATTCTTTGTAGTACGACGAACAAAAGAAACAATTAAATCATTCAGTTACTATGACAATGTTAGAGAGCAAAGCCATAGATTAGCAGTGCTGATTGATAATGGTAACTCAGAAGATCCTGGAAGTAGTTGTGTTGCTAACCTCGATATGGAAAACTTGTTACCTATTACACAAGACAACCGCGAAGCATTATTAAAGATGATTAGAACAGCCTATGAAATGGCTCTAAAACCGAGCATGCCACATAGCCATTTTAAGACACTGATCAAATGCCAAAGACTTAATGGTGTACTCCTTTTAGAAGGAAAAGACAACAATAAAGCAGGTTATTGGTTTTTAGGTTCAGTTTCTTTTTTGTAATTTGATAAAACAATTCAAATGAAAAAATCAAATTAAAGTTACGTTACTACTATAATGAAAGTTTAATTTTTTTTTTTCAAGATTTTACATCCGAATGGTCTTATCCTTTTGATTTATCCATTTGATTTTTTAATTTGAAAAATATTAGTTATATTATTATTTTTTTTTATTGTTTTTTAATTTCATTTTTAGCACGTGAATATATCTCATGCATTGCCAGTGCCATTAAAGAAAAAGTTGCTAAAATTGTCAATGAAACAAACTTTTTCTCCATTCTTTCCGATGGTTCTCAGGCTAGAAAAACAAAGGATGAAAAAGAGTTGATTCTTGTGCGCTTTGAACGTGAGGGGACCCCTGCCTGTTTTGTAGTTTCTTTACTTGATATGAACAGTATGGGTGGTATTAGTGCCAATACCATTAAAAAGGCTATTGATAGCATTTTATTGAAACCGGTAGTGTTCCTTTAACTGCGTCAGCTTACAAATACAAACTTGTAAGCGCTACAGCCGACAGAGCTTGAGTTAATTTTGGAATTTATAATGGTGTATTAACACAATTAAAAAAAGATAGAATGTGGCTGATAAAAATTCACTGCGTAAACCATCGTTTAGAATTAGCAATAAAAGATGCTGTGAAAGATATTTCCCAGTATAAAGAGTGTGAACGTTTTTACATTTCCATATTTAATTTATTTTGCAATTCCGGAAAACTAAAATGCGCAGTTAAAAAAGCTGCTGAGGCTTTGAACATTACATATTACACCTTGCCTAAAATATTTGGAACGTGCTTTATAAGTCACAGGAGACGCGGCTTTACAAAACTTTTACATAATTGGCCTTCGCTTATTGTGGGTTTCGATAATGCTCTTGCTGATCGCAACACTAAAGCAGATATGCGTGCTAAACTTTCTGGATTGTCCAAACGGTTGCATGACTACAGACTATTATGTATGGTTTGTAGTTATTTGGACATCTTAGAAAAGTTATCACTATTATCATTGGTTTTTGAAAAACAAATGTTAATGGTGAATGAGTTAAAACCAGCGGTGGATATAACAAAGGCTAGCTTAGCGGAATTAAGCAATGAAGATATTGATAAAATTATTGATTCATATTTACTCAAGTTTATAATCAATGAAAAAGATGGTTCAACCAATCTTGTTTCTTCGTATTTCAAAGAAGGTAACGAATTGAAAAAATGAAACCCAGAGTTTGTTGAGATTGAACTCAACAATATGGCTAATCTTAACTTTGAATGTATTCATTCTGCCATTAGAGTAAGAAAATTAGCAATTGAAATCATTCTGCCATTGATAAATGATAGATTTAGTTTGCTGTTAAATCCCATATTCGAATCAATGGATTGGTTAGATCCGCAAGTATGGACAGAAGACAGCATGTATGGTGATGCCAGCATATCTATATTACTAAACAAATTTTTTTCCCCTCTAGAAAAATTAGGAATGGATTTTAAAATGGTTTTTTCGGAATGGAGAGCTGCAAAACTAGTAATAAATGCGCAGTACACCATGCACTCACACCATTGCAAATATGGCAGAATATTTTTCTTTATCATAAAATTAAGTTTCCAAACTTGAGTCTTGAACTTCTGATGTGTATTGCTGGTTTTAATTCAGCTGTTGAACGCGTTTTCAGTATTTTGACTGTGATTTTGACTGATAGGCATTTAAAGATGAAACACTCAACAATGGAAGACTCAATAATCATAGCAGGGAATGACACGAATTTCACTCAACAAGAACACGATGATATTTTAAGTCGCGCTGTGGATATTTTCTTAGATAAGCGAAGAGTTTTTTGCCTTGATTCAGCTATTGCTAGCATTGCCACTGATTATAGTAGCAAAGAAAGCTGCACCAGTGAAGATAGAAGTTCTATATCTGAATCAGACGGATAAACAATGTATTATATAAATTTTATCCCACATTATTTTATATTTATGTACATTACTAAAGAGTCCTGAAGGACGAAACAATATTGCTAATATATGTATATATTATATGCTGTATATATAAAACATTTTAATAATATAGATCAAAATATGTTATTAAAAAGTTTATACGCTGCCATTTTATTAAATCTTTTAAATATCTGTGTGTGTGTGGCTCCAACAACAAGTCAACGTATTAAAACAAAACAAATTTATATTAGTGAATCTTTTTAAAGCATTCGCCAATATAAAATCATTAAAGTAAAGTAATTAATTAGTAAAGATTAAAGTTATGAAGTTAATTTTTTTGCGTGTATTTTTAAAACTTATTGTTATGCGGACAAACATGGAAACATACTTGAATGTTCTCAAAACATCTATGAAGCCATGGGCAAGTTGCCGCAACTAAATATTGTATGCGTGGTCAAGATCAGAGTGGGATCGCACGCCTTTCCCGACCAAGCCTGATATATATATACATATATATATATATATTTTTTTTGCTTTTTTTTTAATATATATTATTTGATATTTTGCAATACTAAATAAAGTAGTAATGTTTTTATTATTTTTTTGAGCTCTTTCTTCATATGTATTTTTTCCTCGATTTATTAAAGAGTCGATTCTTTGACTCCTTTTTTATAGGACAGTTGTTAGTGAATTGTGTTTTTTTATTTAGTCTCTATATATGTTATAAACCTGTTTGACAGTGTGGAATACAAAGCTTTTAGATAATATCTATGATGATTAAATGCCAATAAATTTTTAATGTAATTAGCGCACTTTGAGTAGTAGTATAACATTCTTAATGACTTTGTTACCTAATTTTGAAAAACCATTAGACATGTTGTTGACAGATAAATTTAAAGAGTTCCATACAATGATGAATGCTGTAATGAAAAAACTGAAATAATATATAGTATCTCACAGGGTTCTATTTTAGAACCCCTTTTATTTTTATTTTATAAAAATGACCTTAACAAGGCATTGGAACTAAGTAGTATTATATTTGCCAATGAAACAAATTCATTCTTATAGGATGCTAACATTGATGAACTATTTTCCAATTTTGACAAAAAAACTTAGACATATATCAAATTGGTTTAAATGCAATAAATTAACCATGAACGTTAAGAAAACTAAGTATATTTTGCTTCACTCCTTATCAAAAAAATCTCTAATGCCAAAAATCTTACATAAATTATTAAAAGACAAAGTTGAAATAAAAAAAAAATCGTCCGTAAAGTTTTTAGGAGTTTATTTAGATAAAAATGTTTACATGGAAACCATGGAAACCACATATTACCTACATCAGCTCTAAAATTACTAAAAGTTTTTGGAATTTTATTTAAATTATTTAAACAAATTATTATATAAAAATTATTAAAAAAAGAAATTATTTAAACAAAAAAAAACTTATGCAAGTTTACAACTCACTTATACATATTTATATAAACTATGCAAAAAATGCTTGGGGAAGTACTAGCAAAAAAAAAATTGCAACTTTTTTATCATCGCTATACGCTTAATATGTTTTCAAAATTGTTTGAAAGTTCAAAAAAGTTTGCAAGTCATGAAAGTTCCTAACATATATGAACTAAATGTTTATAAAGTTCTATGTTTTATGTTTCAATGTCAGAATGATTTAGGATAATCTATTTTCAAATATTTTTTCACATTAAAAGCAAATAATAATACACACTTTGAAATAATAACTATTTAAATGAACCATTTTTTTGAACAAATTTTAGTCAGTTTTGTATTATTTTTTTTATAATTTTGCCTAATTTTGTCAATATCATTGTGTGTTTTGAAAAAAAAAGAATTTATTCTTTCATCGGATAACATGTTTATACATTTTTAGCAGTATATATTATATATTTAGATCAGCCTTTCACAGGAAGACGTGCTATCCCACATCATTATATGACCAGGCAAATCACATTTTGCTTTGACGATTTGACCAAGGCTATTTCAAAAAATATTTTAAAAACCTGCTAAATGAAAAATATTCTGAATTATACTTTAGATGAAATAAATTACATCAAAACTTCTTAACAAACATTTTTATATAGCAAAACACTTTTAAATAAAGTAACAATTTACTGATAATGATTTTTTTTAAAGTATAATTCACAGTTGTGTATAATTTTTTAAATTTATATTAGGGTCAAATCATAATATTTCAACCAATTTGAAGAAAACTTTGTGGGTCACCATCTCTGATTTTCCTGATTTTTACATATTGTTATGTGCATTATGTAGATAGGTTAAGTTTGAAATTTCAGACTTCCAAGTACAACGGTTCAGAAATTATAGCCTTAGAAACATGACACAGTGGCCCCCCTCAATTTACAAATGGTCAAAACAGACTACTTTAGAGCTGTATAACTTTTTTATCACTTTCAACAGATGTCTAATTTTTTCTAGAACTATTTTCTGGATAGTTCTCTTCTTTAAAAAGTCGTTTTATTAACTTGTGTTAAATTAGAAAAAAAATTATGACCTCCTCAACTTTGGAAAAAATCATAAAATTGCTACAATATCCCAAAATGAAACTAACTGTAGCATTATTCTATTCATCCACAAGTCTTTACAGATAAGTTTTCTGATTAGCAAAAACTGTCTGCAATAAATGGGTAAAATATAGGCACCTTGTTGCAGTTTAGAACTCAAATATATCTAAAACCAAAATGTCCACTTCCCTAAAAAGTCCAATTTTCAGCCATTTTCAGATGCTTGTAAATTTTTCACTTTGTTTTGATCTAAGATTAACAGCATATAAGACCATTAGACCCAACTATCTGAAAATGCAAACATTAAAAACTTGTCAAATCCACATCAAAAATGCCAGCATTTTTAAATAACCTTATTTTTCAATCATCAACAGTTGAATGTGTTACTAGAAACCAATGCCCCTCTAATCTGCCAACTGGCCTATGTGAATTAATTATGTCATTTCTTAATAAAAAGAAAGATATGGTTGGTTGTCTTCTCCTTGATCTGGTCTTTATAGTAGGTAGGGGCACAAATAAAGGGGGCGGTAACTTTTTAGAGACCTTAATTATGGTTTAAATGAAGGTCTCTAAATTAATTTAGATATTTAGATTCTTAACATCTAAATATCTAAATTAATTCCAAAATGAAACCATTATTTCTTTAAATTCTATTTTGTTATAGGTTCTCAGTGGTCTGTATGTATGTGGTCTGGACCCTCTCCCCCCCCCCCCATCACATACATTGCATTTGTATTTTATTTGTATTTTTTTTTTTTTTTTAAAGATTAACATTTATTATAAAAAATACATAATTATATAAATAAAAAAATAAAAAAACAGTTTAATAATACTTATAAAAATTCATTAGAAGTGTTTTGTTACTTCATTAAAAAGTCTTTCGATAAGATAAAAGCAACAAAGATCGAACTTATTTATTTGTAATGGCTTTCTAAAACATTTGCCTTTTTTTTTTAACAAAACTTTGTTTATCTTTTTAAATGTATTAACTTTAATTATTCTTATATTAAAATTCGTTAAAGAGACTTTCGTTGTCGTAGAAAGTCATTGTTAATGAAAAAAAAAAATGTTTTTATTTTTTAATAACGTTTATTACAAAACATGCATACTTAAACAATTTATATAATATAAATTAAAAAATTTTTATACAACTGTCAATTATACTTAAAAAAAAATCATTATCAGTCAACTTTTACTTTATTTAAAAGCATTTCGCTAATATAAAAACATTTGTAAAGAAGTCTTGATGTAATTTATTTCGCCTAAGGTATAATTCAGAATATTTTTCATTCAGCGTATTTTTAAAATACTTTTGAAAAAGCTGCGGTCAAATCGTCAAAGCAAAATGTGTTTGCCTGGTCATTTAATCTACGATATGATCGCACGTCTTCCTGTGAAAGACTGATATATATATAATTATATATACATATATACATATATATATATATATATATATATATATATATATATATATATATATATATATATATACATATACATATATATATATATATATATATATACATACATATATATATATATATATATATATATACATATACATATATATATATATATACATATACATATACATGTATATATACATATATATATACATATATATATATACATATATATATACATATATATATATATACATATATATATACATATATATATATATATATATATATATATATATATATATATATATATATATATATATATATATATATAACAAATATGTATATATAACAAATATGTATATATAACAAATATGTATATATATATTAGGGTGCCCCAAAAAAAAACTTTTTTTTTAAATATCTTATTCCAAAAATCCCTCTAAAAGTGTTCTATATAAAATAATACTAGACATAAAAAAAAATTTGAAAAAAAAATATTTTTAGGGGTAGATTAAATCATCAGACGGGTCCCTAAAAATTATCAAAAAAAAAAAAGGTTCTTCAAAATTATGTCATGTTGGGCCTCAAAAGAAGGGAAATTTTATAAACATTTTAAAAATAATCACCATTTTATAAAAAAACATTGAGAAAAAAATTTTTATAACTTTTATGTAAAAATGCATATTTTTACTTTTAGTTTAAAATGTAATTTTTTAAGCAGTGAAATTGAAAATAAAATTTTTTTTATAAAAAGATAACTATTTTGAAATTTTAATAAAATTTCGCTTTAAGACCCAACATTATATACTATTATAATATTAGGGAACTCGTCTGATGTTTAAGGTAGTTAAGCTACTCCTAATAATTTTTTTAATTCCAAGATTTTAATATTTGTAGACATGTAGAGGGTGGAACCAGACATTTTTTAAAAAGTTGTTTTTTGGGACACCTTAATATATATATATATATATATATATATATATATATATATATATATATATATATATATATATATATATATATATATATATATAATATATATATATATATATATATATATATATATATATATATATATATATAATATAAAATAAATAACAATAGTGGATTTAAAAAAAAAAAGTTTTTCTGAAGAGCAACAATATAGAAGAGCAATATATACTATTTTACAATTTCACTTCATTGATTTATAAACTCAAAACTCACTTTGATCCAACAAATTCATTCAACTCAGGTAATTTGCACCATTTATGAACATTCTCAGATGGTTCTTCAAAATCCAAAATAAGGCTTTCTATTGCTTGTGGTGAAGCTTCGTCGTCACAAAAAGTAGGTGAACTTGAACGACTCATGACACCTTTAGCACTATTTTCCTTTATTTTTGATTAACTATTATAAATTCTGATACGTAAAGTAAAAGAAAAATATAAGTGAAAAAAACATATATTTTTAGTTAAAAGTAAAAATTTTGAAGAAAAAATAATGAGCATAAATAATGATTATTTATGTATTATTTGTTAGACAATTTACTTTTTATCATAGAGAGTAATGATTTAGAATAAAAATGGTTGATAATGGTCTCATATTTCTTTATAGTCATATTTTTTACTTTACTCAGTAAAAAAAAAAAAAGTATAAAAAACTTAAACTTATCCCAGCCTTTTTAATACACAGAGTAAATTGATGTTAGTCTATAAAAACTAATGAGTAATCAAATGTTACTTTGAAAATAATTAAGCAATAATCTATAATATACACTCAGTGATAAAAAATTTGAATTTATAAGTCTATAAAATCAATAAAACTGTTTAAAAAATAATAAAAACTCTTCATTTCATTTAAATATATATTTTAGTGTGATAAAAATCTTCTTCCTTTCAATCTTCTTCTCTCCAAAACTCTACGGCCAGCTTCTGTACTAAGCCGTTTTAAAAAACCATGTTTCCTTTTACGTTGAAGATTATTGGGCTGATATTCCATACCAAATTTTGCACCACGAGTCTGTAAAGCTGAAGATACTGAATTAAAAGAGGGTACAATTTTCCAAGAACCAAAATTATTTAATCTGTTAAATGTTTCGCGACAAAAAGTAAAAGCAAACCTAGTTAAACTATTCATTATTTACAAGAATTTCTTTTCTATAATAAAAATAAAATATATCAAGTTAATAATATTTATGATACTTCCTTAAAAATATACAAAAATTCTAATTACAAAATATTAGTTATTAGGCTTGTTTGTAAAACTTTTTTTTAATTTATTTATAGGAATATTACAGTAAATGTAGTAATCCTGCAGTAGTAAAACTACAGTAAATGTAAATTATAATTCTACAGTAACTGTAAAACTTAGCAGTGATATCATCAATGGTACAATTATACTAATATATCATCAATGGTACAATTATACTAATATACTTCCAATTATCTTCAATAATATAGTAATGGTTTATTGAAGTTCAATGATTTTATATAAAAAATAGTGAGTACATAACTATTATTTTTTCACTGCATTATTTTGTTTCAGCATAAGTAAAATAGACGACAAAGTTATTACTTAAATTATATTTTATTAGCATTACAAAGTTATTAGGCCGGGTGAATAAAAAAAGCAATTGCTTTTACTCAGTAATCAGTCAGTTTTATGTGAATAAAAACTTCAGCAGTTTTCCACAAATTTTTATTCACATAAAGTTAAGCACTTAACTCAGTAATTGCTCAGCTTTATGTGAAAAAAAACTTAACCAAAATATCAAAAAATTTAAGTCACGTAAAGTTGACCAATTACTAAGTAAAAGCAATTCATTTTTTTTATTCACCCGGCCTATTACTTTAATTTTATTACTATAAATTAGCATCTATAACTTTTAATAAAAACAATTTTTCAAACAAAAGGTAAATTATAACTATAATATAATTATATATTATTTATATATTATATAATATATAAATATATAATAATATTATTACAATATTATTATTATATAATTATATTATTATATATTATTTTATGAACTTATTTTCTTTACTGTATTTTTTTTGTTGAAAACATTCCGATATGTTCAACAAGATTAAACTCTGTCATTAGAACATCCATATCTGTTTTTAGAGGTAATTCGTCTAAAATAGTGTCTTTAGCTCTATAAATACCTGTTTCAATGGAAATTTTACTTTCTTTAATCAAATATTGAATTGTTGCATCCAAAGTATACGATGGAAAAAGCATAGAAACTGTGCAACAGGACTCTTGATCGACAAGTGCTATATTGTTTGTTATTGCATAATGTAAAAAACCAACTTTATTTGGACCAAGTCCAAAAAGAAAAGAAAAACTGAGCAAAAAAGTTGTCAATAAAAATAATTTAGAAATAGGAAGTGAAAAATAGAAAGAAATCATCTTTACTATGCTTAAAAATAGTATTGGGACAACCAAAAGATAAATAAACCAAGGAATTTTTCTTAAACGCAACGGATGAAATAACTTGATATGACTTATTTTTCTTCTTTGCCTTTTGTCTTGAAGTGATAAAAAATCAATTTGTGAAACTACATTATTTAAACTATCATAAAAACCATTTATAACAAGCCCATCATCTTCATTGACTAAAATGTATTTTGTGTAAGGATATCTTTTTTTAGTTTCAACAAGACAAGAAATATAATCAAGTAATTCTTTTTGCCACCTTCCTTGTTTGTCATTTGTTGCAAGTATATTGCTAAATTTATAAATATATGGTAACCCAATTAAAGAATCTAAACTTCCTGAATAACCATTAATTTTATATGTTGTGCTGCAAAAAAGAAATCCAAGTTTTTTTTTACTGTGCTTCATTTCCAGAAACAAAGTACCAACGGTCTGAAATGGATAATCAAGATTTACACCTTCATAATCTCGCTCAGATGAAATAATAACAATCACAATTTCAGGATTTGGTTGAATAAATGATGAAAAGTTTGTCAAAGAATTCTTCAAAAATTGAACTCGTTCTAAGCTTTCAACTATATGCGTTTCTATCTTAAAATCTGGAGGATGCAGAAAAAATCGATTCAAATCAACAAAAAACTTGTAACCACAAATGCCAATAACAACAAAATGAAACGTCTTTAAATTATAAAAATTTCTGATAAACATCTAAAAAAACACAAACAAAAGCAACCCAACTGTTACCTTAATTAAGTCTTATGGTTAAAATTTCTTTTTTATTTTTTACATATTTCTACCATATGCATATGTTAGGTATGATAATGTAACTTTAAAAAAAGTAATAACAATTTTGAAACGTATTTGGATTTAAAATTATCTTTAAACTCTTGAATAAAAAACAAGATAAAAAGGGTTAATTCTACTATGAAAATTTATTTTAATAATATTAAAACTAGTTTAATAATATAAAGTGTTAACAAATAGTTTTTTAAAATTTCTTAATAGAAAATTAAAGCAATAATAAGTGACGCATTGCATAGGACTACTTACAATTACTTTAATTACCTATAGTAAACTACTAAGTCTATCAATTTTCATGAAACACAACTAATAAATAAGTTGTTTCATGAAAATTGATAGACTCTGACGTCACAAAAAAAATGCCGGAATGTTCTACAAACTTCTAGTGACATTTAATTGTTAATTAACCCGTTTGGTTGATTGATTGTTTGTCTTGAATCTTGTTGATTTTTCAATTTTTTACATGTTTTATTCTACAAATTGCATTATTACAGAGCCGATGACAATTCTAAAAAAAAAAAGTAGTGTAATAAAAAGAATTGAATTATTAGAATCGAAAAAAGAAATCAAAAATAATTCAGCTAAGTTTTGGTCACAAAAATAAATCTGCAGAAAAAGCTATGGTTGTAAACTCAAGTACTAAAACTATATTATCTGAGCAGGAAGAGAAAAAAAGTGTGAAAAGAACATTATTGTTTTTGTAATTCCAGAATCAAATAATTTAAACGAACTTGAAAAAGAAAAAACGGCGATGAAAAAATACTTGACCAGACATTTAAGGAAATTGGTATTTAAGGCAATCAAAAACCTATTAAAATAATAAGATTAAAAAACAAAAAAGATTCAAAAACTCCTCCGCCCATTATTGACATACTTCCAGAAAACTGCGAACGCAATAAAGTTTTACTTGCCACTAGAGAATTACGCAAAAACATAAAATATACAAACATTGGCGTAGAAAGATTTTTTTGGTGTTCGAGATAAGTTCCAGACATGGAGCAAACTCCGAACATATATATGTTTATACTTATGTCAAATAATGAGGGTTTGCAAAAAATTGCGATGATTGGAGGCTGGGAACAAAAAAGCCCTAAAGTTTTTGCCCCCCCCCCCTGCCCCAAACGTGACAGCAACAAGTTGATGAAGTATTTTTTGTACTATTCGTAACTAGACTTATATTCATCGATACATTTTAAGTTTCATAGTATTATCTATTAGCGTTTAAAAATTATTACCATATAAAATTTGCAACCCCCACAAATTGAGGGAGGTTTAAACTTTATATGGTCATAATTTTTGAACGCTAAAGTATTTTAAAATGAAATAAAATGAAAAGTAAATGAAACTGACACCTTAAAAAATAATTTAAAAAATTTGATCTCTGTATCCAATTCTTTCTTCGTTAGTTCGAAGTTTATTTGTTTGCGTAAGAACTTTGTTATTGTAATTCAATTTCTTTTTTTATTATTATTATTATTTCCTTTATTTTCCTTCATTTTCTTTCTCACTTCATTTTGGTTTCTATACTTCTCCTTTATCTATTTTTTTTCTATTTATCCTTTTTTTATTTTTCTATGATCTATTTGTGTCATTTTTTTTTAATCTTTCATTCAAACATCTTTTTTTTTAATTATAAAATATGTCTTCATGAAAAAGCTTCTGCCATCGTGAAAGTTATTGCATTTGATAGTAATATTTCATTTAAACTGTGTCATTTACATTACGGTGAGTAAACACTATTAATGAGTTAAATTGATGAGATATCAAAATAAAATCTTTTAACAGTTGATATAAATTTTATGAATATTTAAATTTGTTATTTTGCTTTTCCAGGGGGAGGGGAGCAATCTCATCCCCTACCCCCCCCCCCCCCCGCCTTTCCCCTCCTTGCTTTTGCCTGGCGGCGCTCATGATAATATGTCTTAGAATCGTTAGTATTTTAAAAGTGTTTTTCTAAATTTTCTCATCTTCCTTTTTCTAAATGCCACTCGAAGATTGTTTAATTTTCTGATTTTTGCATTTATTATAACGGCAGTTATTGTTTAAAAAAAACAAAAAACTATGTATTCTTTATGATATACTTTTTAGTTCAAAATCAACGACTTTTTTTGTGCTTTTATAAAAAGACCGATTTAAAGTTAAGATATTTGTTTAAGGAATATAGTTTTTATTTTATTTTATTAACCACACCGAACCATTGTTGTTTAAAATTAATTTTTTTTTTTTAATTATTTTAATGTTTTCAAAAAAGGAAAAAAAAAGAAAATCATTTCACTATAAATACATAAAAATCAAATATTTATAGTATTCGATTCCAACCAAATGCCACTCTCTTGAAATTAGAATTAATGATATTTAGGAAGTATAAAGGTTGCTTAATACTATTAAATAAAATCAGCTGCGACTAGCTATAATTTAGACTTTAAATCGACTTTTAAATTTCAAGATTTTAGACTAATTTAACTCTTACTTTACTATGTATTGTGACGAGAAAATATTTATTTGTCTTGAAATTTGAAGTTTATATGATATTGAACACTTATTAGTTGATAATTGTAGCAGTTTGATTAAAAAAACTGTAACGTTAAAAACTTTAACAAGCCTTAAGCATAAAAAATTAACATAGACACTATGAGAAAATTGAAGTTAGACACTTGCATATACTGTAAATGTTAAAAAATAGTTAAACTATTAGTCACTAACATCCTGCATAAAGACTTTTGGTGAACTAGACTAACTATATTTTATATTGTTAGTTAAATAAATATTGAAAGCTGAGAATTTATTTTTTATAGCTCAAGTTTAAAAATTTATTCCTATTTTACAAATTAGTGCACATAATAATTTCGTTCAAATCAAAAAGTTAAAATAATATAAATAAAATTTTAGTCAGTAAATTCAAGTCAGCATAGTATAAAATGGCAAATCAGTGTTTTCATTTTTAGATGATTCGATAATTTAAATAATTCAATTTCATTTTGCTCATTTAAATTTTTTATTTCATTTATGTTTATTGGTTTTAGTTCCTCCTTTCTATCATCAAAATCATCATCCTCATCCAACTCATTATATTTTTATTTTATTATTTTTTATATGCCGTATATTAAAATTTACAATGAAATAAATCGTGTTATTAAATAAGAGAGCTGGAGCAAGCAGAAGACATAAACTGTCTTATCATCGAGCCCCATTTACATTGAAAAAATCGTCAGTTTATATACAAAAATGAAAAGTAGCTAAGTACATAATAAGAATTTTACACACGTTAGTTACAATATAAATATTAAAATAATATAAGTATTAGTGTTGAAATATAACACAATATATCAAAGGTTAATAACATAAAAGTATTAAAGTTTTTCAACAAAAATTTAAATAAAAATAAAACTGCAACAAAAGAGTATCAATAACTAGTTTTTTAGATAATTTGTATCATTTATGAATTTATTTTTAAAGAGATATTTTTAATCAAAGTCATTTTGTAATAAGAGACTCTTAGATTCTTTCCTGAATTGTTCCAAAGAGATGTTATGAATATTATTTTTTTTGTTATAAAATTTGAAAAGTGTTTCCATAAAAACGATCCACGGTACTGGATTTGGTAAGAACTTAGTTTTAAATTAGTTTTTGATACAATAAAGTCGTTAATTGAAAATTTAGTAGGATACTTGTGCGAGATTTCAATAAAGTAAGACTGAAATACAACAGGGGAAAGTCCATGTTTTATTTTAAACATGAATTGTAGAACTTGGTGTATATTAAGTTTATAGATACTTAGGGCACCAAAGACTTAAAAGAGGTTCGCAATGAAAAGTTCTGTGTGCACCAAATACAATCCTGCATGCGTGTTTTTGCTTACTATAAAGTTTTTTTAAATTACTATAATTAGTACTACGCCATACAATATTACAGTAAGAGATAAAACAATGAATAAATGAAAAGTATATTTTTTTCAAGGAAGCAGTGTAAAGATATGGTTTAGTTTTATATAATATGGAAATATTTATTTAGATTTTATTTTCTATGTATGTATTTTATATGAGGTTTCCATGACAAATTTTCATCTAGTATTGCTCCTAAAAAATTAACGATTGGCTCCCTTTTAATAAATGTTTTATTGATTAAAAGATTAGGTAATTTTAGAGGAACATCATCATCTTTACTAAGTTTGGAGAATAAAATAAATTTAGTTTTTTCTACATTTAACGAAAGCCTATTACTTGTAAACCACTCGTTTATTTTTAATAGTTCTTTATTAAATATATTAAAGAGAACTTTTATGTTTTTGTTGGAATAAAAAAGATTTGAGTCGTCTACAAACAGTATAACATTTAAAATATTTGATGCTAAGTACTAATCATTTATGTACAATAAAAATAATAACGGTCCTAAGAATGAACTCTGGGGCACACCACATGTAATGTGTTTTTCTTTTTCAATTTTTTATAAATAATACATTGTGACCTGTTCGCCAGGTAATCTTCAAACCAAAGTAAGTCTTTGTTTTTTACTTTTTACATAGAGTTCCCGATTTTTTATAAGTATCTTATGGTTAACAGTGTCAAAGGCTTTTGACAGATCAATAAAAACTCCTAAGGTAAAACAGTCATTATTGAATGCACCTGATACATGATTAATCAGTTCGATTACCGCATGGTAAATTGTTTACTGTACAGCAAACTGTTTAACATCAAATAGTTATAAAGTCTGTTGTGCATAACTCGTTCCAATAATTTTGAGAAGCAAGGTATGGCGGGAATAGGTCTGTAGTTTGAAATATTAGTTTTGTCACCAGATTTAAAAATTGGAGTGATTACGGCAACTTTAAGTTTTTTTGGCACAACACCTAGTTTTAATGAAAGGTCAAAAATATGAAACAATGACGGTTCAATGGTATCGAAAACTGACTTAACAACATTTACACTAATTTTGTCAATGCCCGCACTTTTATTACTTTTAAGACTATTAAAAGCATTCCTTATCTCGCTTAGATTTAAATTAGATTCTTTCATAATAGTATTACATGGTTTAATATAAGACTCAAACTCTATGGTACTAGGCAGAATTTTACTCGCCAAGTTCGGCCCTACTTCAAGAAAAAATGAGTTTAGTTTTTCAGCTATTTTTTTTTTATCATAAATCATTTCCCCGCCAATTTAAAGCTTTTGGGGGAGATTATTTTTTACACATTTATTTTTACCGATTATTTGTTTAATTATATTCCACGTTTTTTTAGTGTCGCCGTTGGTTTTTCCCAGCAATTTTGAACAATAAATTTTTTTAGTGTGCTTTTTTGTTTTTTCAAATAAGTTTTATAGTTTTTGTAGTTTATTTCATTTTTATATGTTTTATGCTTTAAATATCTAACATAAAGTTTTTGTTTTTTCTTAGACGATTTTATTAGTCCCTTGGTCATCCAGGGGTTTAAAAGAGACTTGGATTTTATAATTATTTTTTTAACAGAAAATACTATGTCATGCTGTTTACAGAATTGCGATAAAAATAGTTCATATGCACTATTCACTTCATGGGATTGTAAAATAAGATTTAAATCAATATTTTCTGATAAAAGAGTTAGAAAATACAAGAAGGAGTTTTCATTGATCTGTCGCGTTAAAATTGTAGAGTTCGAGGGGGGATTATTTTGGGTAATGTTATCAGTAATTAAGAATATTGGAAAATGATCTGTTAAATCAGTTTTGATTATGCCCGTTCCTAAACGACAGTTTTTAAAATTGTTAGTAACTATATTATCAAGTAATGACGATGTAGTCTTAGTTATTCTCGTTGATTTATTTATTGTTGGTATTAGGTTATATTGGGTTATAGAGTATCTAAAAAGTATTGAACATTTTTATTGAAGCATAGTTAAGCAAATTTAAGCTTAAATCACCAGCAAAGTAAACATGTTTCTGTGTTAAACTAGTTTTGGATAAAAAACTGCTTAAATAAGTTTTAAATTTTCTTAAACTACCAGATGGTTGTCTATAAATAGAACTAATTACAATATTTTTGGTGGTTTTGTTTATAATTTCTATGCACAACGACTCACAATCTGTTTCATTAACATTAAGATCATTACGTAAAATAAAGTTAATTGATTTGTGAACAAAAATACTAGCACCACCACCAGCGTAGTTAAAACGCCGTAAGTGAACTGATGCGTAATTACTTAATTCAAAATTTGAATTTTTTCTGCTGGTTTTAAGCCAAGTTTCCGTGATATAAATTATTTGAAATTAATTATTAAACATTTAATGTAGAAAAATTATTTTTGTTCTGACACAGATATTGAGTAGATTCAGAAATTGAAAAATACTCGCTTTCTAAATTTTTTCCATTAATACTCGCTTTCTAAATTTTTTCCATTTTTTCCATAGTTATCATCACTACCATTCTCATCATTAAAATTAAATGAAAATTTGACCTCTAATGTTACAAAAATAATGCTTTACTTTTGTTCGCTGCCCAATCCCGAATGATCAACTTATCGTAAGAAATGAATGCATATTTTCCAGCCGTTCAACTTTCATCTGATCCCGTAGAGCTTTCCTAATTGTAACAGTTTCAGCACAAAAATCTTCATTTATATAAATATTTTTACCTTTTAATTGAGATGTTTTTTTTAGAATTTCAACTTTATCTTTATAACCTGACAGTTTTAATAAAATTGTTCTTGGTTTGCTTAAATCTCTCTGACCAGTTCTATGAGCTCTTTCAATCCTAATATATGTTAACCCCAAATGCTTTACAAAAACTTTACTGACTTTTAATTCGCTGTCAATCCACGTTTCACCTTTGTTTTCTTTTAACCAGTTAACCCTTAAATTGTTTCTGCGAGATCTATCCTCCATCTCTCCTAGTTTTTATCTTACCTATCGTATATAACTTTTGTGTTTGCGCTTAATATGTTTAACACGTTTTTTTCCTGTTACTTCATCATCTTGTCTATTTCGTTCTTAAATTCTTTAAACATCTTTTTTTTACTTGATCCATTGTAATAGCCATAATTAACCAATATGTCTTTATTTAAAAATATATTTTTATGTATATTTGTTTATTTAAATAATTGCAAACAATTTAAAAAATAATAATTTTTTTTTAAATTTTCAAAACAACCACGCTGCAGAAACACGTCCGTTTACTTCTGTTCATGCAGCAAGATATTCTTCATCCGCACATATATCATTATTAGCATCATTTGTATTTTCCTTTTCAGTTTCTTGAATTAGTAGATCAACTGTCTGCTTCTTTATTCATTTTTTTATGTTTACATTTTGATCTTGCATTGTTTAGAGATGAAAGAATTGGGTCACTCGAAAGCATTAAATAATTGAATTGGTCCGTCATTGTAGCTTTTCGATCAAATTTACGAGTGTGTTGTAAGCGAATATTATTATTATTTTTATTCCGAGCTTCAATTGTTTCTTCAGAGTACATTCCAATTGGTAGCATAAATCTAGGTATTGTCAGACTACTATGAATGAGTAGTTTGTGTACTGAGCAAAATTATTTGCTGTTTCCAAACAATATGTTTCATATTTGGCTATGCTAATTTTTTTATTCAAATCAATGACAGATTGAATAATGTAAAGCCGGTAGATTTAATCTTTCTTGACTCAAGTCATCTGGACTAAAATTCCCACCCCCTCCTCCTCCCTTGTGTTAAGGACTCGAGAGTACAGTTGCAGATAATCAAGATGCAGTGATAGAAGAAAGTGTAGGTCAGAAGTAGATAAAGTTATGAGCATTTTTGAAAAAAAGCATTTTTGTGGAGTAAATCCATGATTTTAGCTCGCAGCTTTTCCAGGAAACTTTGAAAACACATATCCAATTGTCTAGCATAGCACTGGAAGATTCAGATGAAAGTACATTTGAAATTCAAGGTTGGATTGAAACCAAAACCAAAGCATGAACCTGAGAAAAACTTCCAATATTAGCATTTTATTTTACAGTAACAATCAAAATTAATAAATATAATGTAAATTATATAAATACAAACAAATAATGTCATACTACTTGGACTACTTGGACCTGAATTTGATACAAGTTTGATGTTTGTGGTTCACTCTCATATTTATTTCAAAGTAAAAAAAACTTGTTGTTGCTAATTCATAAACTTATTAATTAGTAATGATGATTGTAGATAAAAAAATATTTGGGTAGACTTCGGTCCCCCTTTTATGGGGGGATTAAGATTGGGTTCTAGTAGCCCTTGTTGTGGGGCTACTTGAACCCATAGTGTAAAAAGCCCTCCCTCTTTTGAAGTATCCGGCATATCTCTCGGATAGCTGATGATGTCTTCTAATAAAGGCTTTTACCCATTCAACACCTGGGAGATTTTCATTGAAACAATTAAGATCACTCCCTAATCGATCTAGATAGGATTTCACAATAATTCGAAGATCAAATGACATCAGTGGGTTGCCAAAAGTTGAAACTTTATTCAAGTGATCACAAAATGACAGTTCTTCTTCAGGCATGAAGACAGCTGGATGCCTTTTATTTTTCTTTGTGATAGAAAGGTGTCGTCTTCAAAGAGCTCTCTTAATGCTGGAACAGCTGATTCTAAGTTGTTCTTCAGCAAATTGTTGACTCATAGCTCCATGTTCAATATTAATACAGGCTTGCTCTAAGTTTTGATTGGTATAGTCCTAGTAAGCTCTAGATCTCAATTTTCTTTTATATCTGAAAACCATTCAGGTAGAACCAGTTAAGATAGCATGAAGTATACGCAAAAAGGTGTATAACAATAGCTTTAACCAACCATCAACATTATTTAGGTATGCATTTTATAACCTAACAAATATTAAAAGCATGGTTAAAATTACAGATATATCAACTCCTTTGAAACATACTACATAATTTACATAAACTTTATTACATTTGTATATATGTATACATATATATATATATATATATATATATATATATATATATATATATATATATATATATATATATATATATATATATATATATATATATATATATATATATATATATATATATATATATATATATATATATATATGTATGTATGTATACAGATTTCTGATAAATCTTTGTTGATGAAACACAGTGTAAAATGAAAAATTTTTTTTGTAAAGTGACTTTCTACTAATACATAATTGCTCTGTTCTTTTAAGAACATTGAGCACTCTATTGTGTAGAATACATTTTAAAGTTGTTTATATATATATATATATATATATATATATTATATATATATATATATATATATATATATATATATATTTTAGGAAACAAATAAATAATCTCAAATAAATACACTGTCAATCGCAAATTTAGTATAATGCCTAAATAAAATTGTAAATAAAACTTGACTTATTAGTAGATAATGTTTTATTTATGCAATAAGATGCATTATTAATCCAATAAAATCCTTTTCTTATGAATTGAATTTTTTAAAGTTCATATTGTTTAGTGTTTCTTTTATATACTATAAAAACTTAACACTAAATAATATGAACTTTAAAAAATTTAACACACAAAAAAAGGGGTAAAGCTACAATCAAGCGGTCTAAAATAGTTTTATTTTTTCGCTTGTTGCGCTCTCGTGTGGAGGCTTGCTCAAAGTGGAGACTTTTTAAACTTAAGAAATCTTTATTGGCTTCAGTATATACATCGACTATCTTATAGCCTGTTGCTCTGGGAATGCTATTACATTGACTATCTTGTAGCTTGCTGCTACACAGGAGTGTTGCTGCAAGTTAAAAAGAATATTTTGCGAATACACTTCTTTAAAAATATATAGCACTTTAGTTCCAGTAAAACAATTATAAATATATTAAAATCTCTAACTTGAAAGTATATACATGTAAAATTTCTCCTAAAAAAAATTTGGCGCTCTGCTATGCTGAAATATACGGTTAAAGTCCGTAATTTAAAGTTACGGAACTTCTCCTTATCATAAATACATACAAAATCATATAAAATATTGTAATTTCCTTAAAAGTCGTAAAAGTAGAGGTAAATGACCGTAATTTATTGAAAACGGATTTTTATCGTAACATAACAACGGAAAAAGTCTGATAAATACTACGGAGTTTTTTTACAGTGTACTGCTTTTGGCTACTTGCAACGTTAAAGCCTCATTTGCAATACAAAGTCATTTCTAAACAGAATTCAAGGGAATCAAGTTGAGATATTTCATTTTTAACAGTAGTTAGTTGCAGCATTCGATGAACTGTATGGCATACCAATTCTTTCAGTGGAACTTCGCCTCTCATTCCATCTTCAGCGATATAAATACCATCAGGATAACACTTTTTTTTTTCGTCGCGATTGTTGTTATATGTAGGATATATATTCGCATTACACTTAATTGAGTTATTTTGCATAACTTGATATTGTGTCTTCGATAAATTTATAGCTGTCATTAATGCTAATCCCTCTTGTGGCGTATTAGTTACAGTTTGCTTGTTTTTATCCTGAATAAAATATTTTATTTCATTGACCGAATCTGTATTTGATAAACCTTCTTTTAACATGCACAGCAAACTATATCGCTTTTTCTTTTTTAACCCCATTTCTGCTGCTTGTAAGATTTTATAATGATCATGATTTACTAACAATATGGAAGCGTGTTAACGTTTACTTTGGTAGGACATATCTTCGTATTTTTGACATGTTCTCTCAAATGAGTGTTCATTTAAACAAGAAACATTTAAATCGACGGTTTGTGATGATTGTTTGCTAGGTTGTTGAATAATCAAAGGCAAAAATTTTTTATTAAGCCAAAATGACTCAACACTTAAAAATATGCTCTTATTGCGAAAATATTTTTTGCTAAGTTTTGATCAGCATTTTCATACAAATTCAAGAAGAGCTTTCAAAACGAGTAAAACCATCATTTAAATTGATGGATAAGTTTAATTCGTTTTTTAGCATATTATCATACTGATCTACGATATGTCTTGACGTAAGTTGTGATGAAATAGTGTCTTTAGTTTTTTCAAATACTTCAAGTCGAGTTATGTTATTAAACATTTTTATAAGATAACTTATTATTTATAAGATAAGAGTTTTAATAATGCTACTTCAAGAGAAAATTTAAATATCTATAATTTAATGTAAATTTAATCAAATAATTTTATTACTTTCGGAACACAATTGCAATCAAATCGCAGCAATTATTAACTAATTAGTCTTTAACATCATATAAACTTCAAATTTCAAGACAAATAAATTTTTCACGTCACAATGCATTGTAAAGTAAGAATTAAGTTAGTCTAAAATCTTGAAATTTAAAAATAGATTTTAAGTAGGGATGTACCGGAGATCCAGACGGAATTTTTGTCATTTAGATAATTATCCTACAGTGCAATGAAGAACTGTAGGTAAACCGAGATTAAAAATACAAATTACATTTGTATTTTTTAACTAGGTTTACCTATTCTACACCTTTTCAAGATGTAATTGAGAACTTGAAAGTTGTAATTAAGAAACGTAAGATGTAATTTAGAAGATGAAAATTGTAATTGAGAAATGTAAGATGTAATTTAGAACATGAAAGTTGTAAACAAGAAATCGTAAGATGTAATTGAGAAAAGTATAAAGAATACAAAGTTCTTTGTACTTTGAATTTTGTAGTCCTAATATACTTTGTAATTTAAGGCTTGAAATAATAAAATAATATCAATAAAATATATAAAGTGACGAAAAAGGCATTTGAGGTTTAGACGGTAACTGGAAGAATCCTATTGGGTGTCAATTAAAACTTTTTTTTATTTTTGTTTGTGAAAAATTTAATTGAGATTTCAGATGAATAATAAATAAAACACAAATAATTTATTTACTTAAAAATTTAAAATTTAAATTTAAACAACGTCATTAAAAATCATTGCAATATTAAGTTAAGCACCAACTTGGACGTCTTCCATGTTTAAAATTGTTGCGTAATGCGTCGTCGTATGTTGTACAGCGCGTCTACAATCACCTCCCATTATTGTATTTTTTGCTGCAGTAACAATTCTTTCTAAATACTGCATTCGTTGTTCCATAATCCCAGCGCCGAATACAGGTGGAATGCGAATAACATTTTTAACGTTTATTTCTATTTTGGACCAGATAGCTTCCACTGGGTTTAACATTGGGATGTAGGGTCTTAATTGTAACAACTAAGCCGGTGAATTTTCAAACACCCTTTCCAAACGAGCGTGACATGGAGCATTGTCTGTTACGACGACCAAATCCTCTAAACGATTCCCGGATGTAACCCACTGGTTAAACAAAGCCAACATCCAATTGTTACTTGAATCTGCTTTAAATGATCCTCTGCGAGTTTTCATCACGACGACATTTGTTGTTGATATAGCTGCAATCAAATGTATGTTTGCACCTTTTGAAGAAGGTATTTTCATTATTACTCTTTTCCCCTGTTTGGCATGTCCTTGAGTTTTTCTACACAAAAGAATAAAATTTGTTGCATTCGACTAAAGTATCTGATGCCATTTGTGATGTGTTCGTTAATGTTCCTAACATATTCAGTTCTTTTTTGTTTGTTTTCATTACTATTCATTTTAGTAGGCTTCTTGCGCACTTTTTTGAATGAAAATAGTCTGCCTTTGAGGTATTTGGCAATTGTGGTTGTGCTGACCCTAATATTAATTGTCTTAATACCCTTGTTTTAATGGCCACCAATGTCAACTGACAGTCACTTTCAATCCATGTTAGTGTTTCTTCGATTTGATCATCGGTTAATTTTTTTGGTTTAAAACCACCTCTTCCAATAAAATTTAAATTTCCGCTGCGGACCCAATTGTATGCTGTCTTATATGTGACACCTAAAGTTTGCGCCAGAGTCACCCAATCGCCGTTTCGCTCAGCACATTTAATCAATCATCTTCTATCATTCGATGAAGATAAAACGTGTTTTCTTTCAACTTATTTAGTATGTATTTTATGTCTACAAATTGGTCAAGGTAGTTCTGGTTGTTCCAGAAGAGGTTGTAAACAAATTTGGTGAAATAAATGCTTGCACGGATTCAATACAGTAACAGACTTTCTATTCATATTGCATTGACAAATAACAAAACGATCTTTCAATTCCATTACTGTATTACTGTATTGCTGGTGCATACAAATGCTAAATTTGATATTATTAACTAATTAAAATGCATGTCCAAGAAGGTCTTTTATAATGACCTTTAAGTTTACATTGAATTCGCAATTACAAATAATGTATTCTCATTTACATATAAGGATTTCTTAATTACAACTTTTGCTTTTCAAATTACATATTGCGATTTTTTATTTACATGCTGGGTTTCTCAATTACATTTATAAAAATTCTTAATTACATGTTGTATTTCTCAATTACACTTTACTTTTCTTAATTACAACTTTCTAGTTCTCAATTACATCTTGAAAAGGTGTAGTCTTTTAATTTACGTTTTTGTGGTTTTTTCAAAAAACATTAAATTTAATTATTTTCCTAAAAAAATTAAGGTTAGATTATTAAAAATAATCTAACCTTAATTTTTTTCAGTTAAAAAACCATAGATAAGCTGCGAGCTGTTTTTCACCACAAACTGTATATTTAACGCCTTTACTATAGTTACTATAGTTACTATAGTTACTATAGTTATTATAGTTATTTAAAAAATAAGAAAAAAAGCTTTTTTTTTATTTGACATATGTTTATATGACATAAACAACTAAATTTTTAAAGTTTTCTCAAGCACCAAAAAAATTGTTTATCCGCCCTTGATGTGAAAGATTTTAACAAAATTTGTAAAACAAAAATTCTTAAACTTGTTCTAATTATTTACATACAACTAGTTTCATGAGTATTCGGATCATTGTATTCGTGTAGATAAGTAATAACATAGTTTGACGCAAACATTTGATCTAAAAAAGGCTTTTTTAATACGTCTTTTAAACGTGTTAGACATCTTCTATTCGCTGGGAAGTTTGCAGGGAAGTAGGTGCTGTTTATAGGATGCAGTTTAAGGGATCAAAATTTTTCTCAATTAACTTTCGAATAGATTTTGTAGAAACGTTTTCAATAAAACCGTCTAAAGGAAACTGAAAGATTTTAAAATTAAAATCGTAACTTTTTGAAAACTTTTTAAATACTCTGTAATGTGCAGCACACAACTTTAAGTTTATTATGAAAGTTTAAATTGCAAAAAGTAATCAATTTAATTGATAACAATTTTAGTGTGGTTAACCTTGCGGTGTTAAAAAGTTGTTTACCTTAAAAGATTTTACCATCTTTAATTATTCTACGTAACAGTTAATAAGCTACAAAAATGACTAGCATTTATTACTCGCGAGCAAAAGATGAAACTAATTTTATTCGATGTGTAAAGTATTATTGCATGCGGTTTCGTATTTTACTCTTAGTTCACTCAACAATTTTCTCTTCTGCTCTATTCTTATATTTTCAACAAAATGACCTGTGTGCATTGCTGATATCGGTGGACAAACGCTATATTTAAATGATTGAACAAGACTTTGGGTGTTACATTTAGATTCGTACAGTTCTAATTCGTTTTTAAAAATTCCTAGAGCTTGCTCAAAGTAGCTGTGTTTTTTAATTTCCTCAAGCAGCCTATATCTTGCAACATTATAAAAGGTAAGATCAGCTGAATTAAACTCTAAAATAGATTTAACAACATCTGGTGGAACTTGCTCTTTATTTTCTTCATTGGTTCGTCCGACATTTTGCCTCCGATAAAGTACGTCTTGAACTGTGCAACATAGTTTTTCTCGCAGTATAACCATGGATTCGTCGTATTTATCTGCAACAACAACAAAGTGAAAAGATTCAACACGTTCAATTATTTCTAATTTTGTTCCTTCAATAATTCCTAAACTGCGTGTTTGGCGGTTTGGAAGAATAAAATCAATTTGATACTTGTCTCTTACTTCATTTTCATTGTAAGTTGCGTAAATGTTTAGAACCAAGTGATAGTGTTTAAAGAATAATCTCATGCTATCCCATTTATCGAGTCTTTTCATAGTTAATCGTTCTACTGCTGCCTGTATTTTGGAATATTTAAATAAAGAAAGAAAATGTTCTACTGGATGCCGTACAGATGCCATAAAAAAAGCATCTTTTTCCATAAGTCTTCTCACTAAAATAAAAATAAAAATTTTATTTTATAAACAAAAAAAGAAAATTTTTGTTATGTTTTTTTTTTTTAATTTAAAAAATATTTTTACTTAACTAATAAAAATTATTTCTTGCCTTTAACAGGATCAAAAATAAACTCTTCTGCTATTAAGTCACATTTTTTATTGTGTAATTTTGTTAACTTCAGTTCGTCAACTGCATATGGCCAATTCAACCCCCACAGGTTTGTTGCATCAAAACATATACTTAAATTATACCGTTTTCCGTAAACTAGAAGAGTACTGCGCAGAGTTGTTGAGCCTGTTTTTTGTACTTTTAGATATAGTATTGAACTATGTGGTTTTGTTTCTGTTCCGCATGTTTTCTGCCAAATTTGCTGTTTTTTAAAGAAAGGATTAATATCGCCAAAAGTTTGTTTGAAATTTTTTATTGTAAAGTAGCTTAGAACTAGTTTTATACTTATTCGAGAAATCGAGCAAAAACACACAATTAAGAATACGATAATTACAATGTTTCGATTTAGTAACCTCATTTCTAAAAAACATTTTGTAAATATAAAGAGTCTTTATCTTCGTGTATAATTCCGGTTGTTTTGTAAACATTTCTCTATATAAAAATAAAATCTCTTAGCAACCTTATTAAGAGATTTTACTTTTTCTTTTTGTTGTTGCTGTCTTAATTTTTTACCGTTCTATTTTTTGAATTTGTTGTGTACCTACTCGATATTAATTGTGAGGCTGTACCTAGCGTTAAAAAAAAAAATAGAAGGCGAGACAACAAAGTTAATTGATAAATGCGACCTAAAATTTCTGCTTTAAAAAAAAAAAAAATACTTAAACGTTATACTAGTATACTTTTACACTCACTTTATTTTATTCTTACTATTTATTTTGTTATTATTATAGTCATTTTTTTATTAAATTAATTAAAATTTTAAAACCAAGCATTTAAAATCAAAAATTGATGCCAAAATGGCTACTCTCGCGTACTTAATACAAGGGAAGGGGACTTAATTCGAATATTTTTCTCACCCTCTCTAAGCTTAATAAGACCTTAATAAAATCTTTCCCCCCGTCATAGCAAACCTCTTCAAAAACAAAACAAATTTCTTCTTAAATACTTTAGTCTTAAACGCATTAATTTTGCACAAAGATTTATAAAGGTTTTTAGACAAACCAAAGGCTAATGTAATCCAATTTTGGGGTAAAGTTGTAGTAATTGAGTAGAACAACATCAAATAAAATTATTTGTGAGTGTTCTGTAAAAAAGAAAGGAGGAGAACACGTGGAGAACAAGTAATTACTGAGTTAGTATCTCATAACTTGAACAAACACATTTCTTGTTCTATGAAAATATTTCTCTTTTATTTTATAAACTAAAGATAAAATGTTTGCTGTACCAAGGAATAAAACATATTTTTTGTTATTGAAAAATTGCTGCAATCACGTTTGGCAATGTTTTAGCTTTGTATCGGTTATTATTACAAGTATATCAGTGTACTTTGAACCGAACGGTTCTTTGAAGAATCCTAAAAGATTGTTGACGTTAGTGCTGAGGGAGCACCAGTAGAGGTTCTTTAAAGAACCTATTTGACTTTTGACTGGCAAAATAGATGTTCATTATTCAAATCTCTGAATAAATTTACAAAAACAACCTGAATTAAAGATTTAAGTATATCAAAATTCTTTAAGAACATCACAAGAATATTATGTAAAAATTTTGAAAAACATTTTTCCCATTTTATTAATAATATTATTACAAAATAAAACAAAAATAAATAAATAAAATAACTTTTCCTAAAGGTAAGTTAAACATAGATTAGACGATTCATAATTTTCATTGAAAAGTGCGTTTCTGCTGATGCCGCTTTGGTTGTTTTTAAAACTTCTAATGGAAGAAGCAACGTTTAAATTATTTTTTTTTATTAATGTTTCGCTTCAAAACACACGGACTACTAAAATTATACTGACCCATTTTTGCTAATTAGTAGAACAAAGTGGAGCATGTAATGACATTTAGGTGGTAAATTATCAAGAAAAGTTTAATAAAATTCTGAAAAAAATGTTCTACTAAAATTGAAAATATGATAAAACAGTTAAAAATTTTTGAGCAAATTGAATGCAAAACTTTCAGCTGATATTACACCAATACACATTACATGAAGGAAAAAAAACACATGTAAACGTTCTATACAGTGTTTACAAGACATTTGTAAATAACTATACGAAATCGTTTCCTAAATCAACATCAACTTAAACTGTAAATATCCTATAGTATTAAATTCTTTTCCCATATAACATTATAAAATAACTAAAGTAACTGAAAATCTTTGAATAGAACTGTCTACTAAGTACGATGCGATTATACGGACACTCGTGGATAAACTCAATATTGCTGAAGAACGGATTACCAAACTTAATCTAGAACTGGAAACACCACTGCATGGAACTTTGTAGTCGCCAAAGAGTTAAAACCCACACCGAAAGACCAAGAACAAATGAATATTATCAACTCAATTGCCCTCGAATCAAAACAACGAGAAAACAGAGCTAAGAACATAGTAAAAGGTAGTGCCCCAAAATCTAACAGTACCGATCCATTAATTGCAAAAGCTCATGACAGAAATAAGGTAGAAAAAATATTTTTATTGTTGGTGACAGATAAGTCTTTAATTGTGAATCATTTCCGTCTTAAACCTAATGTAAGGACCCTTGAACAACCCAGTCCAATAATATTGGTCCTCACGGACAAATCATCCAGAAACAAAGTACTTAAACAAGCTTTCACTTTTTTTTGTTTCACCAGCAACAGAGTAGATCACGGTTCCCTATTCATCACCCTGATATAACTTTAAACAAACAAAACCAGTCTTACCTCCTCAGAACCCCACCTCTGTGCAAGTTTTGCGACATCGGTTAGGAAGGAGGCGTGAACTTCCAATTGAATGCTCATCCGCTGTGCTCTGTGATAAGACCGTAAGGACTTCATGGGGCACCTAAATAAAATTAAAAAAAAAAAGGAGCTGAATGCAAAAAACGTAACGTTGCTCTTAGTCCAACTGCTACAACAATCAATGTTATTCAAGGTAACACAATAAAAGAAATAGCAATATTCATTAGCCACAAATGTCAATCAAAAATCAACTAGCAACACCAACAACCACACATTTATCAATTCAGCATGTTTCACTAAAATTTTCCATCTCACCTATACATTTGTTAATAAATCTTTGCAACATAATTCTACGGAACTCTGAATAAAATCATTAGTTTTGCATACTTCAATGGAAGTTCACTTAAAAATGAACTACATCATTTACATAATCTTCTCCGAAACTGTAATCTTGATGCTATTCTCATCACGGAGATCTGGCTTAACAACAAAACTCCAAACTCGCTATTGTTAAATGGAAATGATTACCAAATACTTTGACGTGATGGTAATGACGTTTGTGGTGGCTCACTCAAATTAGTGCAAAGTAATTCTATACAAAATAATTTTGATGTCTCAAAAAGTTATGCGTTTCATACATTTAACACCCCCCTCCCCCATGTGCAGTTTCATGTATTTTGGAAACCAAAGTCTTATTTAAGATGCTATGTATAATTTCATCAACTTTTGATCATACTTGTGTAGTATCAGGCGATTTTAATCTAACACTCATTGATTGGTCAACACCTATAGCGTTGGCGATTCTCTTCACAACTTGTTTATAGAAACTTGTAAGGTAAACACCCTAACCAAACTGGTATCAAACAGTACCTGATTCAACAGTATTTTGGATTTTATATTAACCAATGATAAAATAAATGTATAAAACGTGGTAATTACAGTCCCTTCAACTAGTTCCTGTGACTATTTAAAAAAATTCCCAGCAAAGTTTTCCAAATCTCCGGATGGTTAACCTTCAATATTTTTAAAATTAATTGCAACTACCATTACCATTCCTTATTCTATTTTGTTAAAAATATCAATGTCACCACTAATACTACACCTAAAATTTGGAAATAATTGTAATTATACAATAATTTGTCCAATTTTTAAGAAAGGCAACCTTTTCCAACCAACTAACACAGACCTATTCCAATGACCTAAACTGTTTGCAAAGTCATGAAACCAATCATTGCTAAAACTATAAAAACCTGTTGAGAAGTTACTTAAAATAACTTTATTTCTCAACCTCAATTTTGTTTTTTAAATCACAGATCCATATGCTCACAAACTTTAAACGAATGGACCACTGGCAACATTTAACGAATAGACCACTGCTGTAAGTAACAATAAAATAGTTGACATCATCAATGTTGATTTTGAAAAAGCATTTGACTTGGTTACCCAACCTAAACTAATTTTCAAATGCAAATCTATGGTAATAAATACAAACTGCTTATTTGGATGAAAAATTTTGAAACTAATCTCTCTCAATGTGTGTGTAATGGTACCTCAGATTCTGAAAATATTTCAGTTAAGAGTAAAATACCACAAGAAACTGTATTAGGACCTATATTGTTCTTAACATTTATTAACGACATAGTTTACTACACTGATTGAGATTACCACTTTCTTGATAATTCTAAGTGTCTCTACGGTCGCCAGTTTGGACTTCGTTTGAAACACTCCGCTTCCCATGCTCTTATTAACATTTCTGAAATGATTCGTGGTGCAATTGATAGTGGTTCTTTTGCTTGTGGCGTCTTTATTGATCTCCAAAAAGCATTTGATACAGTTGACCATTAAGATTTTAAACAAAAAATTGTTTCACTATGGTATACAGGGTATTGCTAATGATTGGTTTTCATCCTATATTACCAATCGTACTCAGTTTGTCTCGATTAATGGGTTTCAATCCACAAGTAAAGTTATTAAGTATGTTGTCCCACAGGGTTTTGTTCTTGGATCTTTACTGTTTTTAATACATATTAACGATCAGCCTCACTCTATAAATATTTCGATTGTTCATCATTCCGCTGACGACACTAATCTTCTATGCATAAATAAATCACTCGCTCAGCTTTGTAAAAAAGTTAATTCAGATCTCCATCATTTGTGTCATTGGTTAAATAGTAACCGCCTTTCCCTAAATATCAATAAAACTGAATTTATTATTTTTCACCCTCCAAAAAAAAGTTTGATAGTAATAATGTGAAACTTAGAACTAATGGTAAAAGACTTTTCCCATCAAAATATATAAAATACCTCTGGCTATTTCTTGACAAAAACCTATCATGGTACTATCAACTAATTCAATTAAATAAAAAACTCTCATGTGCCAATAGTATGCTGTCATTAATACGACACTATGTTTCCCAATATGTTCTAATATCAATTTACTATTTTTTGTTCTCCTCACATCTAAGTTATTGTTGCACTGTTTGGTGTCAAAAAGGTAGTTTTCTATTACATTGTATAAACAGTTTACAACGCACTTCCTTAAGAATTATGACATTTTCTCCTTTACGATCTAATATCGAAAATAGGTTTTCTGAATTAAAAATTCTAAAATTTTAAGATCTTGTAAAGCTTTATAATTGTTTCTTTGTGTTTAATTTTCTTCAAAATAAACTAACAAATTCGTTCTATAACTTTTTTATTTAAACACGTGACACACACAAATATTACACTCAAAATACTGAAAATTTTAATTTCCACAATTCCTTTTTCAACACTATCAAATATGGCAAGCTCTCTAAAAAACATCAATGTATTTCTCACTGGAACCAAATAATATCATTTATAAAAAAAAAGGTTTTAACTAAATACCCTTTTATTACCAACATTCTTCTTCTCAATCGAAACCAAGTTAAGAAATTTTTATTTGAGTATATATTTAATGAATATTAATTTTATCTTTTATTATTATTGCTCTTTTTATATTACTGTATTTATAAAACTATTTTTACTTTCATTTTATACTGTCTTTTTTAACTCTACTCATATTACTATTATCATTAATTTACCTTTGTTTTATAAATCTTATTAATATTATTTATAATGATAGTGATAGTGATTCAATTGTAGTAATAGTTTTATGGTTATTTTCCTAATTTTTGCAACGGTTATGTTTATTTTAATAATTTCTGTCATAGTTATAAACTTTACCATAACTATTTTTACCATAGTTTTATCATTGGTTATAATTTTTAGTAAAGTTATAGTGATATAGTTACTATTTGTATTATTTTTTTATTCACATTATTATTGATATTATTATTATTTTTATTATGTATTATAATTTTTATTATAATTGCAGTTATTAATACTATCTTTATTTATAAGTACTTATTTTCCTCTCTTTCTTTCTTCATTTTTTTTTTTTTTCTTTTTTTCTTTTTTTTTTCCCTCTTTTGTTTTAATTTAAATTCTTTCTATGTTTTATCTATAGTGTTTTTTTTTCTTTTTTTTGTTTTTCTTTTTTTTAGGTGTCACTCCATTGACTAGTTTTTAACTATATGAGTGACACCTAACCTTATTTATGTGAGTTTATAAAATATTATTGTAAATTTTTATATTTTATGGTTAAATAAATGGGTTAAAAAAAAAAAATTTTGGTATTAAGCTGTTTTCAGGTGATGTTAAATTGTATCAACCGAGAAATGTTTACAACAACATTCATCTTGTAAACACTTTAAAAAAAATCTCTACGTGGTCCAATATTTGGTAACTCAAAATATTAACCAACAAATGTTTTTATTTATGCTAAGGAAGATATGATATACCTACTCATCCTTATTCATTAAACTCCGTTACTAATATTGAAACTGTTTAATCAATTTAGGATCACTGTGTCTTTTAATATGAAGTTTTACACTCTCGCTCTTATCTACTCTTAAAATCCTTCATCTCTAACAATTCTCAACTTTTGTTAAAAGCTAACAGAGTTTATGTGCATTATATTTACATCCTGTATTAGAATTTTGCATCTTAGTTTGGAGCCCTGCATAGAAAAAGTTCAAAAATATTTTACCAGAATTGTCTTCAAAAGATGTCATATTACATACACCGATTACTTATCAAGATTTATTGACTCGAATCTCTTAAATATTGAGTTAAATTTAAAATATCATTGTGCAGTCTACTAACTTGGTTTCTTAACAATTTCGTTGAAGTTTTTTTTATTACTATTATTACTACTTTTTGTTACATAAGTTTAATTTAATAACTACCTGTCCATGATGTATTTTGTACATTTTTTTTCAAATACAAATAAATAAATATTGTGATTGCCAATGTAAAATCAAAACAAGTAATGTACAGGAAACACAACGAACGGAACGTACTAGTTTTTTTTCCTGTCATTTCTGCCAATGCTAAAAATTTCAGGTTCTGTATCTATTGGTTCTGCTGTATTGCACTTTACTAGTAATGGAGCTGTTCTTTCTAACATATTATGCAAAAATCTAGGGGAAAGGACTGTAAAACATTTAATGTTTTACAGTCCTTTCCACTAGATTTTTGTCCTTATGGTAAATCTAATAAAAAATAATTTTTTCAACACCATAAATACAATAAGAAATGAAGCCTGAACCAGAAATAGCAGCTAACTGATGCATTTCATTTGTATGAGTTGTTGTTTTAAATTAAAGATTGCATAAGATATAAAAAGCTTTAGTGCTTTAACTTTCATTCCTAATTTTAAAGTTAACATATTAAAACACCAATTTTTATTGTTGTTTTCAAGGCGTATCTACCTTTATATTAATTCAAATAAAAATTCAGGAAGCAGTTTAACCATTGTCAATTTCTGAGTATAGCTGTCAACGGATACCCGGGCACCAACCACCGGGTTACTGCCGGAGTAGCATTATTAAATGACGGGTAAACGTCATTTGATAATTTTAAAATTTACTTCATGCATTTTTAAAGTTTAAATTCATTAATTGTAGTATAAAAGTTTAACATTATTAACTTAGTATGTGAACAAAGATCTTGAAGATCTTGCTGGAAAAATTTCAATAGTTACGATTTCTTTATTACCATAAAATTTTATCAGAATTTCTCAAAACATTCAACATAGCGTTTTTTTTTTAAACTATTATTTTTAGGTGCTCCAAAAAGTTCCAACAGTCTTATATCACAGAGCACCATAAAATACCATTTAACCGGAAAGTTTATACCATTTTCCTTACCAATATGCATACTCGCATATGGCCAGAGCCGGTGTTGCTTGACTGGTGTTCCTACCAAATTTTTTCCCCTTGGAAAGTTTGTATCGGGACAAACTTTCTATTCGGAAAGTATATTCTAAGATAAACATTCCGGGGAGATACACTATTTCTTCAGGCAGAGGCCCGTAATAAATATGCCCCGGATAAAATTTTTACTAAAAATTTTTTTTTTTTTAATAAAACAGTTTTTTTTTTTGTAATTACTGTTATGCTTTTTTAATTATTAAACAAACTAAACCAAGGAGCCAGGGGCGGATCTAGCTAACTTCCAGACTTGGAGCTCCATAACATTTATATGTTTATACTTACATCAAATAAGGATGCTTTACAAAAAATTGCGATGATTGGAGCCTGGGAAGAAAAATACCCTAAGTTGTGATAACTGTATTTTAACTGCTGAATCACGCTTTTACTTTCTCTTTTTTTTTTTTTTAAATAAATTACTATAAAATAAATAAAATAAAGTGCCATATGAAAATTCTGCATCAAGATCCTCCATGCACATCAACGCTCCTTGCAGATGCAGATTCAGCATTTTTTGGTTTTTGAAAAAGTTGATAAAATATTTTTCTTATTATTCTTAACTAGGCTTATATTCATCAGTTTAATAGTATAATCTCCCATCAATCAAAAATTATGACTATATAAAACTTGTAACCTCCTTAAATTGAGGGGTTTTAAACTTTGTATGGTCATAATTTTTGAACGCTAAAATAATTTACTATAAAATTTAAAACTGATTGATAAATATAAGTTTAATTAAGAATAGTACAAAAAATATTTTATCAACTTTCTCAAAGACCAAAAAATGCTGGATCTGCCTTTTCAAGGAGCGTTGATATGCTTGGAGGATCTTGATGCAGAATTTTCATACGGCCCCCAGTATTTTATTAAAAAAAAAAAAAAGAAAGATAATTAAAGAAAAAGTAAAAACGTGATTCAGAAGTTAAAATACAGTTAAAAATATCATTCAGCTTGTTTTAATTGTTGATAATTTGCAACACCTTCTCGCGTCCATGTTTACGTGATTTTTGAAAACGATGAATCAATAAATTTAAAACGTAATCAATAGTTTTACTATTTGGAAAGCAAATAACTATAATAAATGCAAAATTTATGTTATTTCATATAAAGTTGTTATATATATAAAATACGTTATTTCATATAAAAATGATTCGCAATTTTATAAAGTTATTTTACTAAGCATAAAAAAAATGCATATAGAATATGCAATATTGAATAACTAGGTGATATATAGTCCAAAGAAAATTGGAAAACTAACAAGCGTTTGTTTTTTAAAACATTCAAACACATTCTAAGCCTGCAAGAAGTTATTTTGTTAACAATCAAATTTGTAATAATGTCAGTTGATTTTTTTAATTTGGCATTTAAACAGATTGTATATTTATACATATTATTTAATTTATAATCTATTTTGTAACATTTAACTGCACAATTATATCAATTTGTGTATTTTAAAGTATGCATTAAATAAATATTTAGGGGGAAATAATGTCATGGAGAAAATTTTATTTCGTTGATAGGGGAAAAAATTAAACGAGGGGGGAGATATTACTTCGATATAAATTTTCCCCCGGAAAGTATATTTTGAGCGGGGGATTATTTTATAATGGGCAGTATATATTTCTTAATACCGTCTTTGAACCACAGAACTCTAGTTCTAAAGCCAGAACTCTAATCACTACACCACGGCTGCAAGATTGGGAAAGTTATTTGAGTATATGATTCAGATATCCACTTATTATTTCTGTTTGATGAATAAATTTATTCCTATGTAAAATGGTTTACATTACGTAAATCAGAACTTTTCCAACTTTTTTATTAATATGTCTCTCGGACAAAACTCTATCAAAATTTGAAAGATGGAAGATATAATTACCCTATATTAGCGCGCAGGTATATGCGCATACCCGCAATTTCCTTTTGGTTATGTGACCAGGATTATGAAATATGGAAAATCACACGTTTACGAGAAAATTCTCAATTTGCCGATTTGCTTCCAATGCCAAGCTTCCTCCGATAACATTCCTGAACTGCTAGAGTTGTCAAGATGTTTCTACAGTTCTCCTAAACACTCTAGAATGTTCAAGAAACTTTCAGAACTTTCAAGATAATCTCAGAACTTTTTAGAACATTCTTGAACGTTCTAAAAGTAGCTGTACAAGTATAAAAGCACAGGTGTCAAGAACCAAGATTCTAATTTGTGTTATTCCAGACTGAAAGGATAACGATTCTTAGTTGAAGAGAATTTATTTATTTGATATGGCATCAAAAGGTTATTTGCATCCAGCTGATTCATTCTGCTACGTGTGCGGACAATTCATAAAGACAATGGCGAAAAAATGATTCCTTTGAAGCAAGTCGCATAATTTTGAAGGCCTAAAAGACATACTTCGGCGAGCTGGTCGGGGACCAAGACAAATTTTGAGCACCGCATTTCTCATGCAAGTATTGCAAGAAAAAACTTGAAGGTAAAATGAACAGTTGCTTCTCGCTTAGATTTGTTTAAATTTATTTTCATAAAATTTAAATGCTTTAGATCTAGTTCGTTTCAACGAGTCGTAGTTTAAAATAAGTTGTGTACTGTAGGCAAATACGTTCCACCATGAATTCGTTCCATATTTTGAAATTTCCTGTCCTCAAATTATTATAATTCTTATGTATTATTATGTGCTATGTTACAGGTTGGAGAAGAGAAGAGAAGCGAGCCATAAAGTTTGCTATCCCACAAGTTTGGCAAGAACTGACGGACCACTCAAGCAACTGCTACTTCTGGATGGTAAACCCAAAAAATTGTCGCAGTGGTAAAAATGTCTTTCAGATTGTTTATCCGGACATAACTTCTTCCATTGCCCCAGTACCACACAGCCCCAATCTGCTTGTTCCAACTCTTCCTAGGCGGCATTGACCATCTTCAGGAGACAGTAGCAAATCAGATAGCAAGGCAGATACTGTAAATATGGACTGCAATTCTGCTGATGAAGTTGGGTATGGAAAGCTGTACTTCCCTAACCAGAAAGACGTGAAGAATCTAATTAGGGACCTCGGGCTTACAAAATTAAATGCTGAGCTTCTGATATCCAGGCTCAAACAGTGGCACTTGTTTGATGATAGCGTACAAGTCACGGATCAAAAGAAGCGGCATCAAAGATTCTGCAACTTCTTCATTAATATATTGGTATATAGGTATTGCGTGTAATCCTATTGAATAGTGCCTATTCATAGACAGTTCACTCCGGAGACTCAAAGCCGTGTTGCTTTACAATGGAAACAACTACCCGTCCCTCCCGATGGCCCACTGTGCATCTAAAAAATAACACCTAAATGTCAAAATGTTGCATTGCTCGTTAAGCAATTTTTCTCGGAGGTATTGAAATGCTGCTGACTCTTGGCAAGGAGTCAGCAGCATTTCAATACCTCCGAGATCTTTTTCCGAAGCTGTCCGAGGCTAAGGTCAGGGCTTGTATATTAGTCAGACCTCAGATTAAGAAGATCATAGAATATAAGGATTTCGCAAAGCTGTTGAACAGGACGGAGAGAGTGGCATGGACCTTTTTTGTAGCAGTTGTTCAGAGTTTCCTAGATAATCACAAAGCTGAAAACTATGTGAAGTTGATGCAGACTTTCATAAAGAATTATGCCAAAATGGGATCCAGAATGTCTCTGAAAGATCATATCCTTGATTCGCATAGCGACAAGTCCAAGGAGCAAGACGAGCCCTTTCATCAAGTATAACAAAAACATGATGTGGGACTACATTTGGGGGCTACTTCAAGAAAGTGATTCACAGTATAACCATAATCTAGAAAATCGCAACATTTCTGAACCTTGTTGAGTGGTTTCCGACTGTGTTTGTCTATCTTTTTGCAATTTTGTTTTTACCTTAAAATTTCCGTTACATAATATTTTTAAACTAATGAAATTCAATGCATTTGTTTATACGATGCCTTTTTAAAAAAAAATCTATTTCGTCATTTTCATAATAAGTTATTTACAAAATATTTTGAGTTAAGATATGACCGGAGCAGGCAGAAGACAAAAGTCGTATCATCTAGCCCCGTTGTATCGTTTACACTATAATAAATCTAATCTATCATTAAATTTTACAGTATCAGTAAAATAATATAAATACTTTTAAATAAACATTTTAAACTTTTTTTTTATACATAAAAAAAAATATTTTTACACGCAGAAAATTATATATATATATATATATATATATATATATATATATATATATATATAAAAAAAAGGAAATGAATACAAATTTAAAAAAATAAGCAAAAAAATATTTTTTGCTTTTTAGCAAACGAAAGAAAATTTTAAGAATAAAAAAAAGAAAATACTAAAAATAAAATAGAATTTGAGATGACGTCATAATCATTTGAGATATGTCATAATCATTTGAGATATGTCATAATCATTTAAGATATGTCATAATCATTTGAGATATGTCATAATCATTTGAGATATGTCATAATCAAGTGTTTTTTAAAAATAATTTTCAAAGTTTGAAGTGAATTTATAGTTTTACTTTCAATTGGAAGGAATGAGTTCCACAAATGTGGCCCTCGGTATGTTATTGAGAAATTAGATTGTTTTAATAAGGTTTTTGGTACCTGATAGTTATGCAATGAATGCTTTGTATGATATTCATGATTTATAATAAAAAAAAGGTCGTCAAAAATATTTGGCAGCATACAATGTTTCAATCTAAACATGAATAAAAGAATACTGTAAATAATTAATTGATAAACATTAAGCAATCCAAGCTTTCTAAGCAGCGGATTGCCACATGTGTTTTTATTAGCATTTAATATAAAGCAGCTTGCTTGTTTTTGTTTATTTAAGATACGCGTTAATTTGATGGATAAGTGCTGGCCCACGCAATATTACAATAACTGATATAGCTATGGATAAATAAAAAGTAGATAAGTTTTAAGCAATTTTTATCCAACATATCTCTTGTCTTATACATAATTCCAATACTCTTTGAAATTTTATTTTCTATTAAATTAATGTGGTCTTTCCAACTTATTTGTTCGTCAAGTAAAACGTCTAATGAAATATTTGGAAGTTTAAGGGGCAAAGTTTCAGATTTCGAGGGTTTAGAAAAAAGAATATATTTGCTTTTAGTTTTGTTTAGAGATAGTTTGTTGACTTTCAACCATTCATTGAGGTTGTCAAGCTCATGATTCATAGTGATAAAGACTGACTCTATGTTTGAGTGGGTATAAAAAACCTGATTGTCGTCAGCAAAAAGATTGAAGTTTAATGCACTAGAAGATAAGTAAATATCGTTTTTGTAGATAATAAATAATAAAGGCCCTAGAATAGATCCCTGTGGAACTCCGCAAGAAATATTTTCCAGTTTAGTACAGGTTTTGTCACAAGATACACATTGTTTTCGATTATAAAGATAGGAAAATAACCATTTATAATTATTATTTTTGACTCCATAATTTCTAAGTTTGTAAAGAAGGATATTATGGTCTACAGTATCGAAGGCCTTTGAGAGGTCAATATAAACCTAGGGCAAATGTCATCAAGACCTGAGCTTTTGTTTGGTTTTAACATAGTATAAGCAAACCGAAGATCATTTGGATACTTCAAGCTCATCCATCACACAGTCCTCTTCTTTCATATATGATTTAAAATTTTTATTTCCGGGAGTTTATTTGCTAGGTTTTTACCGACGTTTATAAAAAAATTATTAAAACTCTCTGCAACAACTTTTCGCTCATTAATTACTGTTCTTTTATCTTCAGTGTATACATATTTTGGTAAAGTATTACCATGATCTTGTTTATTTTTCCCTATCACTTCCTTTATTATATCCCAAGTTTTTTGGTTATTACTTATATCATTTTTAAGGGATTTTGAGTAATAACTTTTTTAGTTTTTCTTTTCAGGTTTTCAAACAGGTTTTTGTAAATTTTATATTTTTTTTCGTTTTGATAAGTTTTATTTTTCAAAAATTTTTCATATAGTCATTATTTTTTCTTTGAAGATTTAATAAGCCTTTTTGTAATCCATGGACTTTGCAGGCTTCTAAGCTTAATTTTTAACTCCTTCATCGGAAACGCTTTATTGTAAACATTAATGAACTCATTGTAAAAAAAAATCATAAGCTATAAGTAGTATATATTGAGAGTTCTGGGCCATGCCGTTTTTAACCATTAATTCATCCACAATTTCAACATCAATTTTAACCATTAATTCATCCACAATTTTAACAATAATTTTAACCATTAACCTACCTGCAATTTAATTATTATTTTAACCATTAATCTAACCACAATTTAATTTATTATTTCAAGTATTAATCTAACCACAATTGAATTTATTATTTCAAGTATTAATCTAACCACAATTTCGATTCATAGCATACTTAATTTTTTATCTTCTTCACATTCTACTGGTTCCTGTTCTACTGGTTCCTGTTCTGCATCTTGTTCTGTTGTCTTGTTTCTTAATATATAGTGACCATATGCTAATGTATTCCATCTTCTAATACGACTCTTTTATCATCTTCTGCACTTAATGCTACTTTATTAATCTCTTCTGTATAAACTTCATGTGCATGTGATCTTATAATATTCATTTTCCTAATGTGCTCTTTTCTATTAAGTAAACAATCTTTATAATCATCGTGTGTTATGTAGTTCTTAACAACATTCTTTTTTACTCCTTTACATCTTTTGCTTTCTTTTTCATGAATCTTGTATGAATATAATTTGGGTCTTAATCCTACAAATTCTTCTATTTGTTTTCCTTCTGCTTCATCTTTGAACATTCCAAGTACTTTTTTATTTAATCCAACTTTAAATCCGTTATTAATTGCTGGATGATTTGGAACAAATTCACTAGTATCAAATTTACTTTCAATATCGTTTTTAATATCTTCATAAAAATCCTCTGTTTTTATTTCTTATGCTAATGAATCTGTATCTGTGAATAAGAGTTTGGCTTTATCAGAATATTTTTTCTTTATATAATCATAATGAAATTCATACATTAGGGTTTTGCTCAAATCTAATATACACGTTTCTAAGTAAATTGGCTTGTTATACTTTAATTTAGTTCTTTTCATGTGAATCGCTATTAAATTTTCATCAAATATTGTCCTACTTTCATAGTTTGGTCTTGATGCTAATTTAACAGCTTCATCTCTGTTTGTGACTAACTTTACATCAACTCTTTTTTCAATATTTTCCATTGTTTTTCCAAAGACTGAATTGTTCATGAGTTTAAAGAAATCTTTTTCAAATTCATTTGTTGCTTTAGTCCTAAGATTAGTATTCAGATCAATGTAATCAATTAACCATGCACTTTCTTCAAAGCTTATTCCTCTATGGATTTTTGTTATATTTAATCCTAATCTTTCATACAATTTAAGATTGGTATAATGTACTACATAATTTTTCTTATTATTCAAGTTTGGTATAAGTTTTTCAACTTTATCCACTTTGACTCTTTCAGGAGCAAGTGGATAGTCATTATGTTCATCATGAAGATGATCTGGATAATCTAAATCAACTTCAAGTATACATGGAAATGATCTCCAGTTTTTCAATTCATCTTGATCCATCCAACCAAATCCGTGTGTTGGAAGTGGTTTACTCATAGCCCATCCATATAGATTATTAGCATCTAGATATTGGATAAATTGTGATGGTTTAGTTTCATCATAATTATCCATATATTTATTATTAGATTTTCCTAATCTATTTGATATCGTACTGATTCCACCTCTTATTCCATTCTTTATCATGAGGATCATATCATAATCACTCAACAGTTGTAACTTTACTTTTGTTTTTCTCAATGCAGCCTCCCAAGCTAATCCTGGTGATGTATAATACCAAGCTGGATCTAACTTATAATTTTTCATGCAAACATCTCTAAAATTTTCAAAGACATCAGCTAGTAAAAGTACATCTGAAACATTATATAAATCATGATAATCTCTAAATGATCTGCATTTAAATTCCATCCATACAGTTTACGCATGTGCGAAAGCATCATCATTAATTCCTTTATCATTTAATTTAGAAAAGAATGATTCTTTTGGAGGTAGTTGTGTTTCATTAAATTTATCAATAGAATCAACCCAATCATAAGGGTATACACCTTTTTTCATTAACAAATCTAATTGTTTCCCTTTATAAAATTCTCCAATATTTTTACATTGGTCTTTTGTTAGATTTTTTGATAAGACATCTAAACTAGATGGCATAAATCTATAACTGTCTAAGAAACGAATCTCTCGTTTAATATCAACAGTCTTATCCTCTTCAATATACTCTCCAACTTTAATCTCCCTAGAAAAGCTAATATACTTTTCTTCGTTGTTAGGTATACAACTTAATTTACCTCCTGATAACTTCTTTATGAATAAGTGACTATCATAACCAGATAAGTTATGAAATAGTACTGGGAAGAACTCTGGAATCCTATATGTCAAATTACAAATTTTATGAGCAGCACCTCTGTATTTTCCAGTTAAATGGCAATGATCTCGCACTCTGTCTTCTCCTAAATATTCTTCACAAATATGACACTTTATTGCTGCATCAAATGCTTTCTTGTTTTTACTTGTAAATATCATAGGCTTCTTAAAATCTACTTCATTACAAATTTTTATAATATCTTCTTGTAGATATTCTATAAATATTTGAGCAATACTATCTTCTTCATTATTTGCAGTATATGTTACTAATCTATCTTTGTATATACTTTGATTATAACATTTAATATAGTAACAGAATGAACTTGGTATATGTTTTTGATACTGCTTCGTATAGGATTCATCTGGATTAGGTGTACAAGTATTGATAGGTTTAATAAAACTTTCAAAGTCTGCATATATTACAAAGGGTACTCTCATCGATTTATAATAATGTTTAAAATACATTGTTGTTCCTGGTTTTGGAAGTTCAATACGAACTGAATCATGTGCATCACAATACAATTTATGCTTAGATAAATATTCTTCTGAACTATATCCTAATAAGCAATTTCTACAATAGTGAGTTGCACCATTTCTTTTTGATGTTTGCGTTGAAAGTAATCTACTTAAATTATTTATCAAGCAGTAATGATTAGATACTTCAGATCCATTCGGAGTTGTTTCATCACCAGTTATTAACAATAAATCTATTAAATTTTTTCGACCACTATTATGTGATAATCGCAAAGGATGAACATAAAAGTTTTCATACCCAAATACATTCACACTTATATCTGGATTGATTTTCTCAAATAGATCAATTTGTTTTAATGAAACTGGAAATTCTATTTTATCCCAATTTATTTTTTCAGCTTGAGTTATAAGATCATTATCTACTCTTTCAGGATGATTATCTGTTGGATTTAAAAATCTAGCTATACACCACTTAAAGCATTGATTATCTTCATTTTGCATATTAATGATTGCTTTTTTAGCTGTTAATTTTTTATCAAATGGAATATAAGATTTAGCTTTAAGTGGATTATACTCTATAATATTTATATCTATTTTTTTAATAGAAACAAATGCCCAGTTTGATCCTTCCTGTTGAAACAATGATAAATTTTCTAAAATTTTAGACTTTGTTTAACATTTCTACATGTCTTTGATTAACATTTCTAGTAGTATTAAATTGTCTTTGTATGAATGGTCGTTGAATATAAATTGGTCTTTGATTGAAATGACGTTGATTATTAAATTGTCTTTGATTAAAAGTACTAGAAGCAGGAATTGATCTAATAGGCTCCTGTGAAATAGGTCTTTGAATTACAGAGTCATATCTATCAGGAACATATCTATCAGGATGCGGGACATTTGGACGTGGAGCAGGATTAGGTCTTTGAATTACAGAGTTATATCTACCAGGAACATATCTATCAGGATGCATGGCATTTGGACGTGGAGCAGGAATAGGTCTTTGAATTACAGAGTTATATCTACCAGGAACATATCTATCAGAATGCATGGCATTTGGACGTGGAGCAGGAATTGGTCTAATAGGCTCCTGTGAATTAGTTAATTGCGATAATTCATTAATAAGTTCGCGTCTTGGCTTTGTATAGTAATATTTAATTCCTCGCTCTTTGGCGATTTGTCTTAATTCTTTTACCGTGTTGTTTTCCATTTTTATATCCATAAGATTTTTATTTTTTATAAAAATAAAATTTCTTTATATCATTTTTTTTTAAAAATTTTTTTTCTTATCAAAAATTTTATATGATAAAATCATATGAAATTTAATATTTTATAAATTTAATATTATTTTTTTGGTCTTTTTATAGCGGTTTTGTAAGATTCACATTTTTCAAAAGGATCTGAAGTAGATTGCACAAATCCTTTTGATTTTTTCCAATACAATTGACATGAAGTTGGTTTAAACATTTTATAAAATTCCATACCTTTATCTCCCATTTTTATATATCAATCTTTTTTTTTTAAGCGCTTTTAGCACATCAAAAATCTAAAGATTTTTTAAATTTTTTAGAATTGAGTACTTCAATCTTATAACCATCCTCAATCTTTCCATCACGTAATTCAAAATAACCATATCCATGTCCAGTTTCTTTCATAGCCCTATATAATGATTTATATATTATTTCTTCTCCTGTTTCTATGTTTGTGAGTTTAATAGTGACTGGTTCTTTCCTAATTGTTCTTAATCTTTCATATTTTGGATCAATTTCTTGTTTTTTTTTTTCTTCTTTTACTTTATTTAATCTAGGTCTTCCAATAGGTCTTTTCACATCAGTTAATTCTGTTGCTTTTGACATGATTGCATCCTTATCAATCAAACCATTATCTATAGCAAGCATTAATAATGTGACATAATTTTTAGATGTTTGTGAAATGTTATTTTCTTTTAATAAATTTTGCAATGCTGTCCTTGTATAATACATTTTTATTATATAAAGAAAAAAAATTATTTATATCATTTTTTAATTAATAATAAGGTCTAATTTACTTCCATCTGATTTAAAATTCACTAATTTATCTGATATTACTACAGCATATCCTATCGTATATTGAGGAACTGCTGTATTAAAGTTCATTTTAATTTGTATATCTATTACTGATGATTTATATCTTTCTGGTTGATTACTTACATCAATAACAAATATAGGGAACAAATCTTTATAATCAAGAGGTTGTATGTTACTATGAGTAATCAACTCGTTCATTCCATAATATTTTTCACTAAATACAGCTGCATCTCTATAAGCTCTTGAGAATTGTTGATTTGGAAATGATAAGCTGTAATCAGTTACTGGGTATTTATCAGAACTTAGCATAACGTAAATACTTTTCAAGTCACAATGATCGAATATTGCTGGATTAGTTGTTTGATCTCCATTTTTATTTGTTTGAAATCCGACAACAATATATCTTGGTCTTTCACTAGATGTTTTTACACTAAGTTTCCAAGTAGTTGATAGAGTTTGTGGGATTTCTAAACTATCACATTGTCTAGTTCTAAAAGCAACTGGAATTGTTGCTTTAGATGCTATAATACTTAAAAGTTCATTTTGTTGTGCTAGAGCTGGCTGTACATACGGCATAAACAATGTCACTCTTTGGAGGTCTACTTTTCCAGCAGCTACAGTAGCTCCTCTAAAAATAGCATCATCATCAGATTTTCTAGTAAGAATTATTGTATGTTTAAATTCATAAATAACTTTATCATAATCATCACAGAATCCAAAGGTATGCTTTAAAGGTACGCAAAATGAAAATGTACCTTTTGCAGTTGGTTTTTGAATCAAGTATCCTTGTCTTGCTGCAAATCCTGTGTTTTCTGCAATAACTGCTGTTGTTGCTGAATCTTTATACCATAATTGATTCAACCCTTGAGCTAATTGATAATCGTTCGGGTATTTAAGCATCCCTAACATTGTAGTTGCTTGTCCAGGATTAAAAACTACTTCAATATCTTGATTAGATAATTGATAAGATATTTGACTAAATAGATACATAATGCCATTATTTGTAAGAGCTACTGCATCTGCATTAGCATAAGCTGTATTATCAGCTTTAAGAAGTCTTCCTTCAAACAACAGATATGCATCAGATGGTACTGAATATAAATTGGATTGTTCAATATTTATTATAATATTTCCACTATTATTTAGATTAGGTCGAGATGCTGGATCATAATCTCGATAATAATATTTTTCAATTGATTCATCTACAATTGGTGTTTCTGTAATATTTAAAATTGATTGAGAAGTTGTCATTTTTTATATAGAAAAAAATTTTTTTTTATATACTCCGAAGGCCTCTCCCTTTTTTAACTATATCCTCTATTCTGATAGCATTCTTACGTGATAGCTTTACTCCGCTTGGGCCTTTCAAACCTACTCCATTTCCATTAATTATATTATTTAAATTTGTTACTGCTTCATCTCCTGACTTTGCTAATTTTGATAATATATCCTCACTTTTTTTACTAAGATTTACTTTTGGAGCTACTTTATTAACTAATTTATTTCCTTTTTCAATTGTAACATTTTTAGCAACTTCTATTGCTGATGTTGCAAGTTCTTTTCCTGCTGATTTAGCAGCAGTTACTGCAGTTTGTCCTAAATCAGTAGCTGCAAGCTTTTTAATCATAGCTGATGATACTTTTGTTACATTTGATGCTGCTGCTCGTCTAAACATTTCTCTTAAAGTATCAAAAAATCCACTACCACCAATAACATGTTTTTTCACAAATCTTTTATTTTGAACAATAATCATTTTCAATTAGAGAAAAAAAATTTTTATATTGCAAGATTATTCTGTATTGCTTCATACTTACCCTTACTTAATACACCTTGTCTTAATAATTCATCGCTAATTGCAACAGCTTCATTTCTTGATGAACTATTACCTGCTTCCCATGCAGCTATACGTAACTCAAGCATCTCAACTAGAGCATTAGGATCGCTAGGAAGAATTACAGTTTGTATTCTTGTTCTTTTAACTCCAGTTCCATATTCAAGTTTTCTCTTCGATAATATAGGAGTCCTTATATCTTTCCAAATTGGAGATATTAACTCATTATATTTTTCACTTCTAGATGATCTTACTTTACCTTTATCAGTAGTAAGAGCATCTGTATTTATTAATATTTCTCTATAATTTCTAAGACCTTCATTACTATATACCTCTTTATTAGGTTTAAACTTTGTTACTAATTCCCAAAGACCTGGTGTACCATCATATTTCTTTCCATCAACAGTTATATCATCATTATTAATTGTAATTGGTTTTTTACCAATATATAGTTCATCTCCATTTGAATGTATACCAAATATAGGATCTGTAGACTTTTTACTTTTTGTATACAATCTAAGATAATTTGTTGCAATTTTTCCAAAATTTAAAATATTAGGTTTTTCTTGTACTTTGGAGTCAGTAAGTGTTTTCACCATACCATCAGGAGGAAGTAGTTCTGAAGGACCCATGCGAAGTATAGCAAGATCCTTTTCAGGATTTGAAAAAGTGAGTGCTAATTGATCTTTCAAATTAGATATAGTATTATTTATTCCAGATTGACTATCAATTAAGGGTCTATATAACTTTGATAAATCCATCTGTAGGTTATAGTCACCCACCTTTTCAGCAATATTATCTTGTTGTACTTTTTTCTTAAGATAAATGTATTCTTTTACAAGTTGATCTCTTTTATCTGGATCTGTAAATTTAAATAACGACATTTTTATATATTTAAGAAAAAAATAAAACACATAACACAAAAGATGTTATGTGTTTTTAATTATTATAAATGATATCTTTAATTTCAAAATCACTATAATTAATATCAATATCTTCTATCGGATTAAATATTAAATCAGACAATAGTTTGCTTCTTGTAAATTTTTTTTCTTTAAGATTACAATCTAAATTATATACATATCTATCAACTAATCTACATTTTTCTTTCTTACTAGTATTTTTCCATTCTTTATATGATTCTTTAATCATATTTTCAACATTACGATAATCATTATCTTTATAATATTTAAACTGAATAAGATAATATAGCTTATCTCTAGCTTCATCACTATACTGAGTAGGTATTTCAAAGTTACCTCTATCAGTAATTAGCATATTATTTCTTATAAAGCCTGCTTCTCCAAATACTAATTTTTCTAAATACCTTTTTTTATTCAAATCATTTTCACGCTTGCTACATTCTAAAAAGAAAGGTTAAAAGTAAAACATATTTTTAATAACAAGAAAGAATTTACTTAAGTTATTTTATTTTATTAATATTTTCAGATTTATTAAATCTCATTTGTAATAGATTAATTGCCTCCTCTCTTCCTTGATTAATAAACGATATTTTAGATTGTTCATCAATATCTTTTTTAATTTTTGATCTAATATCTTCAAGCATAATTTTAAATTTTTCAAATTCGCTAAGTATCAGCTCAAATTCTTTATCATCTATTTGTCCGTCTACTAAAGCTTTAGAAATATGATCCATTATTGTATAAAATTTTGAATTTGCAAGTATTTTAATACTTTCATGTTTTTGTGCTTTTAAACTTAATTCTTTATTCACTTGTCCTCCTATCAATGAAAGAGCTCCTATTGCTAATGCTGCTCCTTCACATGCAATAGCTATTGGTGCTGCTACTATTGTAGCTAAAAAACCAATACCAACAGTTCCAAGTGCCATTGTACTTCCAATTAATGCAACATCAACTGCTGAAATTATTTTTATTGCTTTATTATACTTTTTACTTAATGTAGATCTTTTTTCTCTCTCCATTTCAATTTCTTTTTGAATTTCACATATTTTATTCAAACGGTATACAGTAGCACTTACTTGAGTTTCTATTTCAGTATATTCGTTTGGTAAAGACGGATATAATTTATTATTAGGTTTAGCTGAATACTCCATTTTATAAAGGAAATAAAAAAATTTTATAATAAATTAATAAAGCATAAACTATCTCCTTTATTAATTGTTACATCTTCAAATGAATTATTTTTAATGATAATAACTATATCATCTACAGACTCTGATATAACAGAATTTTGTAAACATAGCAATTTTAACTTAAGTTCATTTTTAAGTGAAACTAATGCAACACTATTGCCATTAATTTCAATACCTAATTTTAATGAAATACTTTTTTGAGACATAATCTAATTTAATATCTTGCTGTGCAAATATTTCACATTTTGTACCGTTTATTAATACTGTAGGATGATCTAATTTTTCATTAAATTTAAAATGTGAATTAGATGCATAAGTATCAACCATTGGTATCTTATTTATAAATTTATGTATTGGATATCTAGACATGTTTTTACATATATAAAAATTTATTTTATATATGTTAATATTTTTCATGGGTTCAAAGTACTTACTCCGCATGAGTCCGAAAGACTTAAAAAATTAAATTTAAAAATGGAATATTAGCAAATGGTGAATTAGGACCTAGGCCTTTACTAGTCTTTTCATAGCCATTAACACTATTCAAGTATAGACCGTCTCCCAAATTTCCTCCTTTATTCCATGGTGATAGATAGAAACCTTTTCCTAATTTAGTAAATTTAATTCCTTTACCATTCATCTTAGTATATAATGTTTTAGAAATACCATTTCCAGCAATTTTATTAGTTAAATTGTTTCCAGTTGCAGCACCTACTCCTGTAAGTAGACCTGTTGCAAGTGATGGTATAACTTTTGATGCTAAAAAGCTACCAGCTGATGTTAGAAAAGGTAAAAGTGCTCTAAGAAATCCTCCTTCTATTTTAGAATTGTGTATAAGTTGAGCTTTACTTAAATTAATAACAACTCCAGTACCTTTTTCATATGCACTTTTAATTTTATTCAATTGTCTTTTTGTTACAGCTAATACATGCTCGCCATTTAAATCATCATACGATAATTTGATACTAGCATTGAGTTCTTTACTAACTGCTTTTTTAATTTTTTTCAATTGCCCTTCTGAAATATTTACTTTAATATTAGTGTAATTAGTCATTTTTATAACTCACGAAAAAAAAATTATAACTTACGAAAAAATTTACTATTAGCATTTGTAAATGTTCTTTCAAGGATAGAATCTTGTCTCTCCTTATATGAAATCTAATATCTATTTTTTCTCCTCGTAAATTCAATAAATTTCCATCTTGATCAGTTATTTTAGTTTCCATTTGAAAAATTTGCTTTATAATTACTGGCAAGTAAATTAAATTAGTTGGCTTTTCAACAATTTTATATCCAGGGCCTACATCTGGAAAAAATGAATATGCAATAGTAGATGTTTGTCCATCTAAATAAGTTGCCCCTAAAATATCAGACGTTATACGAATACTATTCACTTTTAATATATTTACAATATTTTCTGGTTCATAATATCCAAATGAATAAACCTGATATTCAAAACCTAAAAGCGTTCTAATTGAGTTTGGAACTGCAAAATCTACTTTATATCTAGTGGGAATATTTAAAGTTGAACTTAATGTTATTAGCTCCAATTGTAATAGCTGCAGCTCCTGATATAGTACTTCCATTTTTAATCATAGCTAATTGAATATATTCATTTATATCTCCAATCTCGTAAGCTCCTGTAGGAATATTTATATTAAACCAAGTTGTTCCATTGTCTGAACTATATTTAAAATTGTTATTTGATAAATCAATATTCGGAAAACTGTAATACGTCTCTAAACTTACTAGAGCCATTTCATATTCTCTATCATCAGCAAGAGATATACTGGATGAGAATCTAGTTTTTATTAAACTTGTATTTCCACTAACATGTATACATGGCATTTTTTTATATAAAAGAAAAAAATTAATTATTAAAAAATTCATTCGTAAAATAGAAACTATCTAGTCCACTTCTATACTTTCCATTATCTATTTTAGAAGATAAATCTATAACAACAAACCCATGAGATTCTGACCCAGCAGTTTTACATAATTTTTTAAACTCCTCTATTGGCATATCACCTATAACATGATCCCTATAAATATACCTTAAACTACTCGAATCTTGCTTAAATAAGCAAATAAAATTTGCATTTTCTCTTATAGTTTGTCTAGGTAATCTAAAATAATTTTGTGAAAGATTAAAAACAATCTACATTACTATGTCTTCCTCTTGTATAATATTCCTCACACTTATTTTGGTTTGAAAGCAAAATATCGTTGAATATTATTAAATTGTTATTTTTTGAATCAAGATCTGCAGGATCTGGTATATCATCTCCTTTTTCAAAAAAACTACACTCAATATCAGATTTATCTTTTATATTTTTTGAAACTTCTTCAATCATTAAATCTGGATTTTCTATTTTGTCTTGATATTTAAACAAATTAAGAATAACTTCTTTTGGTAATTTTTCTTCAAAACACTTTTTTATTATCTTATACTCATCTTGATAACGACTTTCCATAAATTTGTAAATTATTATAATCTAACCAACCAGGTCTCAAAAGTAAATTTAATAACAAAGTAGTTTTTCCACAACCTGACTTTCCAACAACTAAGCCTCTTATACTTCTAGGGAGCAACTTGCTATTATTTCTCTTATTCTTATTCTTATTCCATGATAAATCAATGATGCTCATTTTTTATTGGAAATATAAAAAAATATTTACATTATAAAAATGTATTGCTTCAAATGTAAAAGAAAAACAGATACACTAAACCTACAAAACGTTGTTAGTAAAAACAATAGAAATATGTTACGTGGAACTTGTGAAGTTTGCGAAACAAAAAAAACTCAATTTGTCTCAGCTTCGAAAGGTGGAGATTTAGTGAATTCAATTAATTCAATAACTAAAAAAATAAAATTACCATGGGCAAAATTTCCTGGTGAAATGCATTTACCTGGAATGAACTTTGCTGGTCCTGGTACTAATTTAGATGAAAGGCTCACTTCTAATGATGCATATAAAGAATGGAGTAAACCTATAGATAGAGTTGATAATCTTTAGGTCTTTCAGACCCAAGCGGAGTAGGTATGAAAGATCAAAAAAACTGCAATCGACCAGTAAAAAAGACAAGGAAAAAAAATTAATATGGACTAACGAACTTGCAAACGAACTTCATAAACCTGTTATAAAACATTTTAAAAAAAGAAAAGTGATTGTCAATGGAATTGATAAAATATGGGCTGCTGATTTAGTTGATATGCAATCTTTATCGAAATTCAATGACGGTATAAAATACTTACTCATGGTCATAGATGTATTTTCAAAGTATGGATGGATTGTTCCATTGAAGAGTAAAACTGGACTTGATGTTGCTCATGCTTTAAATAAAATATTTGAGGATAGAAAGTGTGAAAAATTGTGGGTAGATAAAGGTAAAGAATTTTATAATAAGTATGTAAAATCGTTAGGGATAGATATATATTCAACTGAAAATGAAGAAAAAAGTTCTGTAGTTGAACGTTGGAATAGAACCATGAAAGAGAAAATGTTTAAATACTTTTCAGCTAATTCAACTAGAAGATATATTGATATTTTAGATGAAATGGTAAATAAATATAACAATACAAGACATTCTTCAATTAAAATGACACCAGTTGAAGCTAGTGATAAAAAGAATGAGAATATTGTTTGGTTAAACTTGAACGTAAATACACGATCAGGACCAATGCATCCTAGATTTTCAATAGGTGATAAAGTTAGGATAACTAAAAAGAAGAAAACATTTGAAAAAGGATATACACCAAGATGGACTGAAGAAGTTTATACTATATCAAAAATTCAATACACAGATCCACCAACTTATAAAATAAACGACTATAACGGTGAAGAAATACAAGGTACATTTTATGAACAAGAATTGCAAAAAACAAATCAGGAAATATTTATATTCGAAAAAGTAATTCAAAAGCTCAAAGACAAATCATTTGTAAAGTGGTATGGGCATCCTGATTCGTTTAACTCTTGGATTGATAATAAAGAATTAAGAAACTTATAGAAATATTTTATAAAAATTTTATATATATAAAATGACAATGAAATCTTCACGTCAACTAAAATTCAAATCTATATGCACTAATGATAAAATAGTAATAGCCCTTAATAATTCTGATATAGATTTATTAGAAGAAGCAATAGAAGAAGCAAAAAATTTATACGAGAATGACTATGTTGAAGACGATTTAGCTATTGACGTCTTATGCATCGAAAACATTGGCGAATTTAATTCAATTGAAAATTATTGTAATAATGTCATAAATATAATAAAATTAAGTAAATAAAGTTATAAATTACAAAAAATTTATAACTTATAATAATATTTTTTTCTTTATATAAAATGGAAATGCATATGAAAAGAAGATATAAATTAAAAACTATATTGAATAGAAAAAAGGGTAAAATAACAGTTTTAACAAAATATGCTGATAAAATGACACTTAAAAATAGAACAAATGATCTCATAAACGCAGTAAAAAAATGTTACAAATTTTACCATGCAAAATGTATTGGCAATGTCGAATTTAATATCATCTACAGCCAAAAAATTGATAATTATGATCCGCATAAAGGATACTATAACTTAGTTGAAATCTATATATGAAAAAAAAATCCTTTTTCATATATAAAATGAATAAATTTATAAATGTTGAAGGAATAATTCTACCTAATGTACCACTTACAAATTTTTAATTAGAAAAAGCAGCAAAAAAACTAAAAATAAAAAATTTTAGAGGTGTATTTGTAAGAGATCAATTACCAAAAAATATGAATAAAAAAGAATGCGGAATAGTAAATACAGGAGATTCAAATACAGATGGGTTTCATTGGATCTGTTGGTATAAAGTCGGTGACAAAAAGTATGTCTTTGACTCTTATGCACAACCTCCACCTGTTGAACTTGTCGATTATTTTAAAAATAATGTCTATTATAATAGTGAAAGAGTTAAATTTGGAGACACTTCATTCTGTGGACATTTGTGCCTTTACGTATTGAAAAAGCTTGATGAAGGAGTTGATTTTCAAGATATTATTAATAAATTAAATCAAAAAAATCTTATATATAAAAAAATGCCTGTTGATATATTCGGAAGAACAACAAATTCAAATTCAAATTCACAAACAGTAGTTGATGGATTAACAATGACTCAAGCTAATAACACATTTCTTAGAAGAGATGGAATGAATAATATGACTGCTAAAATTGATATGAATGGTAACACAATAGAAAATCTACCAAATCCTATACTACCAAATAATGTTGCTACAAAAGATTACATCGATCATATAGTACCTGCTTCTCACATTGTAAAAATAGTACCTGATTCAAGTTTAACATGTCTTGGATCAAAAAATCAAACTCTTCCACCGAGTTCAGGTGATGCGGGAACAGTTGTATACACTATATCATTTAATAATAATAGCAGTGGTATTCTAAGAAAACTATGGCTAGCATTATATAAACCAGTTACTACTGGACCAAGTGTTGCAGGTAACGTATTTATTAAAATATACGCAGATGGCAAACTTCGTATAGGAAATCATGCTTATACTACAGTTAATACTGGAATGGATGCTACTGGTCTAGCTTGCGATTTTTTGTGTTCCCCACTTGGTGGACCATTTTATGCTAACTCTTTGCAAGGATGTAATATGCACAATGCTACTCAATTTGGAGGATATTTTACATTTGATATGCCATTTAAACAAACTTTAAAAATTGAACTTTATAACGCTACTGGAGCTGTTCTTAACTATTGGATACAACCTTTTGTTAGTAGAAATCCATCATTACCACCTTACATCTCAGATCTTAGTTTACGATCTGATGTATTTAGATATATGAATACATCTTATGGTAAAGAATATATTTTAATGGACACTGCAGGATATGGTAGAGGAATCTATCTAAAATATATTAGAATGCATGTTATTGGCGTATCTGGAAATTGGTGGGAATCAAGAGTGCGAATGTATGATGGTAGTGTTCCCCCAAACATACTAGCAATGCTATAACACCTTGGACTCCATATAATTATGCTAATTATTCAATATTTGGTGGATATGTAGATGCATATAATCAGTCTAGTACTAGTATATGTATATTCATGTCATCTGGATTAGAAGATTTTTATCTCACCTCATGGAATAGTGCTAATCTTTATTCATTTAATAATGAAGAATCTGGACTATTAGCTCAAGTAGACACTAATGGTGCTCCAACACCTTCAATTACATCTACAACTACTATCTCATTTTATAGACATTTTAAAGATTCAATGCCTGCTGTTGGAGCTGGAAGAAGATTAGTAGTTACATTAAACTCTGGAGATGAACAAGTAGGACAATCTGGAAGTTTTCATGTCATTGGAGTACTTTATTATTACAGTTAAGTTTTACAAAATAAATTTTTTTTTGAAAATAATATAAATAATTTTCTTGCATATATAAAATGGAAATGAAAAATGCTAATGAAATATTTATAACTCCTGAAAAATTTAACATTGAAAACTTATTTGTAAAAAAAGTATTTAAAGCTGACAAACCCGTTCCATATCAAAAATTAAATCTTGCATATAGATATGCTAATGGAAATGAGGGACCTGTTCTTGTAAAAACATTACCTTTATTTTCATATGGTGTTTGCGAAAATAAAGATATGAAAAACGAATGAACTTAATGGTTATTCACTTTCTTTAGTATGCTTTGATGAAAAAGAAGGTAAAACTGAAAAACAACAAAAATTTATTGAAATGATTGAAGCTATTGAAGAATTTTGTAGAGAACAAATTGAAATTTATAAAGATGAAATAAGAAAAGGTGGGCGAAAATCCCAAGTTAATACTTCAAATTTAAAGATTTTAAGATATAATACAGATAAACCAAATGCACCTCCCGTAATATATGGAAAGTTATTTACACAAAAGAAAAAAGATTTAAGAATAACTTCACTATTTTATCGTAAAAATAATAAATCACTTGCTGAAACTTCAGGTCATGATTATATAAATCAAAGATGTAATGTCGTTGGATGTTTAAAAATTGAAGGTATTTTTATCGGTTCAATGATTGAATCAATACAAATTAAATTACCAGAAGTAGTAGTTCTAAAAAAGATTTCTAATCTTACTAGCATTATGACAGATTTAGATTTAGGAAGTGAATATGATGAAGATTCTGACAAAGAAGAAGAATGAAGAATGAAATTCTTTTTATAAAATAGTTCTATATTTTATAAAAAATTAGATTAAACATGAAGTTAGAACATTATGCATATAATTAAGATAAAAAATTAAATATACTATGAATCGAAATTGTGGTTAGATTAATACTTGAAATAATAAATTAAATTGTGGTTAGATTAATACTTGAAATAATAAATTAAATTGTGGTTAGATTAATACTTGAAATAATAAATTAAATTGTGGTTAGATTAATACTTGAAATAATAAATTAAATTGTGGTTACATTAATACTTGAAATAATAAATTAAATTGTGGTTAGATTAATGGTTGAAATAATAAATTAAATTGTGGTTGAATTATTGGTTGAAATTGTTGTTGAAATTGTGGTTAGATTAATGGTTAAAATAATAATTAAATTGCAGGTAGATTAATGGTTAAAATTATTGTTAAAATTGTGGATGAATTAATGGTTAAAATTGATGTTGAAATTGTGGATGAATTAATGGTTAAAAACAGCATGGCCCAGAACTCTCAATATATACTACTGCTATATAAGCACCTTTGCAATTATTAAGTAGTTTCCATATTAGTTTAAGTAAATAATTTCTAAACGGCTCAATATCAAATTCATTAATCTACCTTTTTACTTCCCTTAGTACTTTGCTTTTTTTTTCTTTTTTTTTAAAAATCTAAAATGAAAAAGATTGGAAAGTGGTCGCTTATATCGCTTTTTATGATTCCACTTTGAACGTTGCATGTTGTAAAGTTGTTAGTAAAAATATTATCAATGAGAGATTCGGTTTGAAGAGTTACGCGAGTAGGTTTGTTAATTAAGGGAATAATGTTGTACTGATATAGACTGTTTGAGAAACGTTTTACATCGCTATCGGTTTTAACATTAAGAAGATTTAGATTATAGTCTCCCGTGATGTAAATTTGTTTGTGTTTTACTTTTTTTAAGTAGCATTTTAAGTGTTTTAAAAAAGATTTCCGCATGACGGTCTATACAATGCAGTTATTAAAACGTTTTTTTTTATTATTGTGGTTTAATAATTCGATAATTAGAAATTCAAAGTCCGCGTTTTGAATACATAAAAGTTCTATTTTCTGAAATTGGATTATGTCATGAACAAAAATGCATACACCACCACCAATGCCACCACCTCGAGTTTGGTAAATTGCCTTATAACCTGGAATTTGAAAATTATTTTTTAAGCATATTACCGTAAACTCAGAGTTTATATTTTTGAGCATTGATTTAAAACTTTCAAAGTTTCTATTCATACTACTAATGTTTAAAGTCAGAGCTAAAAATAACATTTGTGACGCGCCATTCATGAGGTTAGATACTTCCTCAATATCAAAATAGTTAGAGTTTATTATGACGTCCTCAAAAAAGTTTACATCTAGATCATTATCATTATTCAAAAGAAGTGTGTTTTGTTTATTACACCTTTAATATAGCCTCCATTGAAACCATTTGTATATTTTAGGGTAACTCCCCCTCCCTATATCTGCCTACGTACTTTGTGAAAGACCCCATAAAAAACTTGTTTGTTAGTTCTATTGTTGGAGGTATCAGGTTCTTTTGCATATCGTTTATTATAATCCTTCTTAATATCAAAGATTTCTCCTTCAAATTAACTTTGTTTACAATCTTATTGACATTAAATCCGCTCTGTACACCTGCTTTACCATGAATTGTAACTAAAATATTATATGTATAAACATATTCTAATTCATGATGTTCTATATTGATAGAGGGTTTATAAAAAAAAAGTTATATAGCCGAATACTTTGCAACTGAAAGATTTCTTCTTTTTGAAATTTTAAGATAACACTGTCAACAGATCTGAAATTTTATAGATTTTGTTATTAACAATTGTTAAATAAATTAGGGTTATGTAAGTTCAAAAAGTTACATTACACAAAAAGTAGCAAATGTATCCCAGCGGACCTGTCCGGGCATAAATGTTATATATTATTTTATATATTATATATTGTGGCTTAACTTCCTCTAATTAAATGTTAAGAATCTTTGGTGATGCAGAAGAGTTGTTTCATCTTGTTTCGTAATTAGACTAGTAGTATAAAGGATATTAAACGTTGATGAAATACATTACTTACTACGCAATAATGCAACCAATATTTTTGATTGATTTTCTCCAATATGACAATAACCAATTTTGTAGCTTCCTTTTTAATCTTTTTCTCTCATTTTTGCAGGTTTTATCTACGTAATAAATTCTGAAGATTTTTCTTATTTAAAAAACCGAATTGGGTATTTTTTATCTTTAGATAATTACCTTTACTAAAAAAATTCAGCTCTAACAAGTCAACAGCAATGGCACATTTAACAAGAGCATCAGATTTAAAAACAAATTGTATTAGAGATTTATTTAGTATCTCCAGGTTTTTGCCAAAAAAAAATTACATTATTTGTTTGATATTTTCTGAATATGGTTGCAAAATTCTCGCAATATAGGAGAAAAATTGAAGCTTTAAATTACTTTTGTTTATAGCTAAATAACTATTTGATTTTAAAAGCTAGTAGATTTGTCAGAAATCAATCTTTATTGCATTTGGCTATATCCCTTTTTAGTCTTAGTGCCACCTGTTAATCCTAGACCATATAAAATAACAAAAATACAACAAAAGACTGTAGAATCTGTAACAGAAATATAATCGTTACGCCTAGCAGGAGAATTCTTTAAAAGTTGGAAAGATCCTATCTTGACAGCTTTTTGGCCCAACTTGTGGCTACTGTAGCTGTTTAGAGGGCTCCATAAATAACTTGAAGATTAGAATTGTCAATATTTACTAGTTTAGTCAAACTAGCTTCCTCTCTCAATTGCATTTCCCGGAGAACCTTCCAGCTCACAACAGGACTATCAATTGATAATTGATGTATAATGCAGTGACATCTAAAAAACACAGAACCCCAATATCGTTCTTTATCTTTCTCAATGAGAATTACCCAAAATTTCACTACTAAATTAATCTCAGACCCCAGATTTTATTTTTTCCATACATTTTCTTAATAAAACAGAAAAACTTATTTAAAAATGCTTATATAGGATTGCCATTTTCAGTAAATATATAAGTATAACTATTATAAATCAGAGTTCTTTAAAATACAAGATAGATAAAAACTAAATGTAATATACAAGAAATAGATTAAAAATACACTAAATTGATATTTATGTTGAAAGTTTTAATCATTAGGATTTTAAAATTATTTTAAAATAACATAATTTGAAAATATTTCGAAATAAGCATTAAATTTTTTTAAATTCGTTTAATAAGGGTACAAGGATTTTAAAATTTTGACGAAGATTCGATGGTAGATTATTAAATCAGATAAACAGAAGTAAAGCGTCATAAAAATAAAAAAATTCAAAATATAAAACATTCAAATTTTATACTTAAAAAATGAAATTTAAAATGAAATTCTATATTACATTTTGACTCACTAAAAAAAAAAAGTTTTTCCTGTTCACTACACGAATTGCCGGATTTTCCCTGACATCCCGTGACCCAGATGAATACCGCACTTCTGTTCGTGGCTTTTCCAGACCGCATGAACCCTGATTATGTGCGTATCGGTTATTTTCCTAACTGTTATGAATATTTTACTAGATGAAAAAGATGTCGTTTTTAGAGTAGAGTTTTTTTTAGCAGATATAACGATTTCTTTGAGATGAGGTTTTTTTATCTATAAGGCTACTGTCGGTAGCATCAATAAGGCTACAGATGATTATAAATAATTTAACCTTATTATAAAAATACACATTACAAAAAATATTTTTAACAATTTTTAAAAAATTTACATTAATGAAATTTATGTAACTTTATTTGTTATTGATTAGAAAATAAATTTTGAATTTAATTTACATATGCTTAACTATAATTTGTGATATTAAATATTAAATAGTACAATTGATATCACACGATATTATATAATAAGTTGCAGAACTATATTGCAGAACTATATTGCACATACTATACATCGAATTGCACAACTTTATCGCAACAGTTTTAAAAGGCGCTAGGTACTGAGAAAGAATAAATGCATTTCTTAATATAGTAATGAATTTTGTACAAAATCGAAAAAAACAACTATAGAAACCTCAATAAATCGGATTAAAAGAATAGCTTAAGAGGTGATATATGGGCTCATAGAGTCTCTCCAATTCTTGTCCATATTGCTGCACCGAACCTGTCATGTAAAATTTCAAATGTTGTTCTATCATTTTTGTATATAAAATCTCTGCAAAAATCGTTGTTCGAATTATTAGCGAGGCCATTTTTCTTGTTTTGCGGACAGCCAATTTGAAGATTTCCAATTTTATGAATATTCTCCGTACTTTTAGTACGACGCACAGTATCTAATGTTTTATACTTTGTTTTGTTTTTAGGATTATGTGTAACAGTAAACATGTCAGTCTTGTTTTTATCGTTTCTAAAATTTATATCAAGAGGTTTTGATGTAGCAGTTCTTATTCTTAATACACTATCGTCGTTTGAAGTTGGAAAAATCGAGGAAGAGGTAGAGTGGTATGAGTTTTTTTTTTTTAAGCTACTGTCAATATTACGTGAGACGTTTGTTTTCGACGGTGAACCAATATCATTATCAGTTTTGAAACCGAGTAAAGTTTTTTTAAACTCAGCTACAACCATTGCTATAAACATATATGATGTTGACGCTAACGATCTTATCCATTGTTCCATATCGCTTTCGGAGTCTGCGCATAGAATATATGCCCTGCTATTACTGGTTAGGTTTTCAGTTTGATAACGAATACAAAACGAAAAGCGGTCAGCATCATCCACTTCAACACTACAATTTTCAATTACAATCATACCTAGAGGTGCTTTATCGGGTTGTTCAAAATAAAATAACAAGTTTCCTTTCAAGACAAACCATCTTCTTTTATAACTATGGTTTAACTCTCCCTTCTTGTTTAAGTACCCTTTTTTACCAAACCCACTTTTAGAACATGCATATGATATCAAACTTTTGTCATTTATTTTCATTATAACTTAATCTAAGCTAAAAAAAGGTTTGTTAAAGTTAACACAAATGCATTGCCAGAAAATAAACATATCATAAAAGCATTGTCATAGAGACAATAACAAATTGTTTACAAAATAGAATAAAATTAAAGACTCACTATAAAAAAACTTAAAATAAAAAACATTATTTTAAAAAGTGGCATACAAAATTATTAAGGGTAAAGATGTCATTAAAATGTTATAACAAAAATAGTTAGAGATGGTAATGTCGAAATTAAAAATAAAAAAATTAGGATTTAAAAATAACAACTTTAACACATTTAAAATTTTAAATATTTACTTTTATTATTTTACTCCTAAATATTATAATATAAACAATAAAAAGCAAAATCATCTTAAAATAGTGACAAAAAAAAAATTACACTTAGTTACCATTATTAGAATCATTACCAAAAAAATGTAACACTTAGTTACCATTATTAGTCACTAATAAAAAATAAAAAAAAAACTGAGGCGGTATGCCAACCTGCTAAAAAATCTTTGTACATCTTTTTTAACCTAACAATACTTAGAGGGGATAGCATTTAGAAATTATAAAAAAACTATCCCGTTACTTTTTTCACTTAATTCAAGCACTGGGTGTAATGATACAAATGATACAAATATTCAGCTATGAAAAATTTGAAATGTTACCTTATCCGCTGATACAGACTTTAGAAATAATAAAAGAAAAGAAAATATAACCGGCGTGTTTTAAAATAGACAAAGAGATTAAAAAAATCATAAAGTAACTAAATATTTGCCTTATCACCTTTTTCTCTCTTCATAAAAAAATTTAAAGATAACATAAAATCAATTTATTTTGTTTGTGTCTGTGATAAATAAATTTCTTGAATTTTTTAGAAAAAACAAAACCATTTTTAAACTTTTTTAGACTCAAGGAGAACAGTTTGAAATATTTTTTAAAAATTTAAAATTTACGCGGATAAAATTGATACCTTATTATTTTATATTCTCTGTATCTAAACGTCAAAGTAGATTTCATTTTCTACCTGTGTAATCTGCTTGTTTTTATGAAACTGGTGTTTTTATGAAACTGGTGTTTTTTTGAAACAGGTGTTTTACACGTTTGCATATTATTGTTAGTTTACATTTTACCAGGTTATTTCTACAAAAAAACAACAGCATAAATTAGAAGCTATTAGCAATCTCAGGAATTCATCATTGTTAACTAATCATCATGTTAACTAAACAGTCATTACCATAATAATTTTCAACACTACAGCTTCTTGTTTTACCAAGCACATCACAATAATAATAAAAAGAAAATCTATGCAAAAAAATTTAGGCTATCTGATATTCTAAAAGATGCGAACCAAAGTATAAAAAAACTCGGTTTAATCAATTATCTCAAAGAGTTAGGAATAATAGAGCAAATAAAATCAGCTAAAAATGAAAATAATTATAACTTAAAAAACTGCAAAAAAAAAGTTGTCAAATGCAAAATGTGTTTTTAAAAAAAAAAATTATATTCAGACAAGTCTTAAAATAAACTCAGTTGCAACATTTGCCACTGCAATTTGCAAAATAATTTTTAAATTTTGGTTCTAAATTTTTTGTTGTCAAAATTGTAAAATTTTAATTTATTTCTGTATACTATATAAAATATATATTTTAAACTTGGTATGTAAAGTTATAATGTTATTAAATGTATTATAAATTAATTGAATTAACAGATTGTCTGTCAAAAGGAATCACTTTTTTTTTTGGTCTTCATATTTTTAAATATTTTTTAAAAACGTAATATTATTTACAAATTATTATTACAAATTATTAAATTATACAATATAATTTGTAATAATATGTAACAATTACAATTCGTAATATTATTATCCTTTTAATATTATGATGTTAATAATTCTTATTGTCTGTTTTTTTTATTGTCTAACTAGTCAAAATGAAAATAAAAATTCTATTCAAAATATTTCAAAATTCGAAAGTTATTAGGTTTCTATTGCTAAGTGATTATTTTATGCTAGTTTTACTCTGTATTAGGCCGGGAAAATAAAAAAAAGCATTTGCTTTTACTCAGCGTTTTTGGAGTAATTGCGCATCTTTACGTGAATAAAACTTTAAGGAAAATCGCTCAAATTTTTATTCACGTAAAGCTGAGCAATTCAATCCAAAAACGCTGAGCTCAGCTTTACGTGAATAAATGTTTGAGCAAAATCGCAAAAGATTTTGTTCACGTAAAACTGAGCAATTACTTGAAAAACGATTTTTTGATCAATTGCTTTTTTTTATTCACCCGACCTATTGCAATTTAAAAAATACAAGAAAAAAAACTATTAGACAATTATGTTATCGTAATATTATCACTATTATCAATTAACAATTTAAAATTTAATAAAAATGATTTAATTACGTCACAGAATAATCATGTTTAAATTATGATATCACAGAAAACCATTGTTTAAATTATGTCATAATATCATTGTATTAATTATGATGTCAAAGAGTACTGTTGTTTTAATTATTATCATGTCACAGAATACTATTGTTCAAACTTTGAATACCATTAAATAAAAATACAAAAATAAATATTGGTTTACATTTATATAAAGTTTTTCTTCATAATTTTATAAAGAAATATAAGAATATAAGTTAAACGTTATTTAAATTTACCAAAGATTTATTTATGAAGACATTGACAAAAAAACATCTTGAAATTTACACCATTTTTTCTCTTTTATAGTTAACTTCTTTGACAGAAGCATTGCCAAATAATCACAACTTGCTTATTTACCGCTCTTTGCGTATGCTTAAAATGCTTTTCCACGCGCGATTTTCTAACAGAAACCTGAATGGAGAATCGGCATTACTATAATTTGGTCTGATTAATGAATTAGGTTTTTCTCTTGATAGTGATCAAATTTGCAAAATTGAGCAAAAAATGAGTAAAACACAAAATAAGAAAGATGTAAAAACTAAAACTTTTACTTTTATGTTGATGAAAATTTTTTTAATAATAACTCTTTTTAAACAATTTAAAAACAGCAATTTAAAAACTACTTTAAAACAATTTAAAAACTCAACAAAAAAAAAACGACTAATTACTAAAACTAACATGCTACGTCGAAAATCATTAAAAATCTGGTACATTAATTTTATATTGTTTTAGAGAGTTTTTCTTTGCTTTTTGTGTTCACATCATAAGGAAACATTCAAATGCACAATATGCCTAATCTGTCTATTGTAGAGTTGTAATCATGTCTACAATGGTGTGTGTAGACATTGTTAAAAGCACTTTATCTTTTGAGACTTTATTTATTGAGTTAATTACTCAATAAATTTAAAAAAACAACTTTGCATTTTTATACCTCTAAAGTAAAATGGTTTAGAAATTATAGCTTCATAAATACCATAATTTAATAACAAGTTTTTATAGGTTAGTATTCTGATTACCAAACAGGCAAATAAGAACAGCTGGTTACATTCTAAAACTCAAATGTATCTAGAAAAAAGGAGCCAATTCACCTAAAGAGTTTTTTCCAATTTTCAACCATTATGAGATAGCTTGTAAATTTATTAACACTTTGTATTGATCCAAGATTACCAACAAATATGACCGTTAGGTTTTGAAAATAAAAATGTTTATATTTTTTTCTAACTATCAGAGTTAAATGGAGTTATTAAAAACAAATAACCTTTTTCGAATAAATAATAAAATACAGTTACTACATGTTTACAAGATCAAGAATTTACCAATATGCCCTTTAAAAGACTTAAAGATACTAAAACCACTGAATGAAAGTAGTTAAATTCTGCAAACAACTTTACTTGCAAGTTTTTACTTCAAGATTATCCTTTTGCCTGATAAATTTTTTCTTGAGATTTAATGATCTTGAATCAAAATTTTCCATCACATTGATGTTTTAACTTTCCTGAGGAAAACAAAAATTTCTTGTAAATATTAAAAAAAAAATGTAGTAAAATATATTGAGCATATTTTGAAAACATAAGCTTCTCTTTAACTTTACGTCAAAAACAAAAATTATTCTTTCATAAAACGATAATATATTAATGTAGTTATATGATAATTCATTTTTATATAATTTTCTTTAAAAAAACAGTCGTACTTAGAGTAGCTACTTGGAAGTCTGAAATTGCAAACTTAATCTCTTTACATAATGTAAATAAATTAAAAATTAGAGAATATGTAAAAATCAGGAAAATCAAAGATGGTGTCCCACTAGTCAAAGGCCAATATACAATGAACTAATTTACTTTTAAAAAATCAAGTAAAAAACGTTGTTTATAACTAATAATGTTTTTCAGTTTTACTGAAAAACTTTATATGTTTTCAGTAAAAATAAATTGCAAAATTTTTTATTTCCGAACTATAATATTTGCATGTATGTATTGCTTATATATGGCGGATTATTTTAAAGTAAATAAAAGAAAAGATTTTCATTATATGAACTATAATGATTTCCATATTACAAAAATAAGTGGTAAAAATGTAGGTGACAAAAACTTTATAAAATAATTTTTATAGATTGGCGTCTAATCTTTTATTATTGACTTGCATCAGCAACTCTAAAGAAATTATTTTACACTTTTTAATTATATTTTCTCTAAAAGAAGAAAAATAATTTTTAAAATATAAACTTTAATTTTTATAATTTAGTTTTGACATGATGCAATGACATACATAAATAATAAAAAAAAAAAGACAAAAAAAAAAAAAAATAGCAATACTGAACTCTAGATAACAGAAAACTAATAATTCCAATATGTGTGATAATGCAACAATATCCGCTAATGCACAACTTGGATATCAACCTTAATGTTAGTCTGGTAATGCCAGTCTGTAGCTTGTATAGAATCAATAGTTTTGGTAAAAGTTATGTCTTGTGATAATATGTTCAAAATTGATGTGATATATGAAAAATGTTACATACTAAAAATATTTTTTAAACTTCATAAAAGAAAATTCATAAAAAGTTTTTATATTAACTTCATTTTCATGCATTTTTTTTTCAAAGTGAAATTCTGATGTCTTATGTTTATGTTAAAAAAAAAAGGTACAAAAAAAGTTTAACAACAGCTTGAAAAAAAAAGATATTTTCTAAAAAAGAAAAGTTTGCTAAAAGACATTAAAAACTAAGAATTTAGGAAAACCCAAGCACATTCATTAAACAGACCAGATAATAAAATATATTTTTTTTATGTTGTGATGCAAAAAAAAAAAAAAAAAAAAAAAGAAGCAGGAAAAAAAAATTAAATAGCTTTATATATTAATTAAATTATGCTTTAATAACACTCTTTGGTATACATTATCTTAAACTGATTTTCTAATACTTCTTTATGAAATAAATACAACTCACAAACTGACTTAAGCTCTCTTCAAATATCTAAAAAGTAACAACAGTTAATAGAAAACTTTATAGCCAAGGAAATCAAGTTTAATATATTTAGTAGTATGCTAGTAAAAACATACAAAAAGAAAAAAAGTAAAAAGTTTTGGATTACTTAAATGTATAATTCAAAATCAATTCTCTTTGAAGAATAAAATGGCCCATTAGAATCAACTTTCCTACAAAAAACATCCTTTTCAAACTTTCCAGCATCCTGAAGAGCTAACATCTGTGAAGAAGAAAAACATCCAAACACTTCAGAGTCTTCATTATTTTCAAGTTTGTATTCCCAAAGGACTTCATCCTTTTTTTTTGTCTCTATAGTGTTTGGAGGACTTTTAACTTTTTCAATCAGTTGATTATCTTTATTTTTTTGATCAGCAGATTTAAAAGCTGCTTCTAGCTCATCCTCATCTTCTTCTTCTTCAGCATTTTCAAACTGAGAAGATAATTTATCTTTAGTTTCAAAAGCTAATTGTTCATAAGATTTCTCATATATTTGAAAGTCTCCACTTTGTAAAACGTCATCTGCTAGACCAGTTAATTTTAACATGCTTTCTTTACTCTTTGCTTCATTGTCATCAATCGGGATGTTTGCTTTTTTTTTCTTCCACCGATCAGCAGAGCTTATAGGTTTCTTGTTGCCACCAAGACGCCTTAATGATTTTAAAACTGTTTCTCCTGAAACAAAATTTAGGAAAATCTTTTAAAAAAGAATTTTTAGAAACCTTCAAGAACTATGTGAATAAACTTAAAATAATATTGCAAACTATCACTTAAGTTTTAGGAGAACAACATAATACTATTTTTAAACTAAAAGTAAGCCATATTTAAATATTTAACATGAAAATGTCAATATTATTACTTAAAAATAAATGGTCTTTCTTATCCATATAATAAGTGATATATCTGGAAATGAAATTGTTGCAAATACAAATGAAAAGAACTATTTATATTCTCTTGTTTTGATAATTAGTACATTTACTTTAAAAGCGAATGTTTCAAAAATGATTCAAACAAGTGTTTCTTATGTGGAGATCAAAAATGTCAGCAACTCAACTATTAACAGAAGCATTTTGGAACATCCCAATAAAAATAACAAAGACATTATTGATAACTTACGTAAAATATATCAAAGCAAATTTTGTTAAAAAAATATTTTTCTATAAATTATTATTTACTCCAAATATATTGCGCACAATAAATATAATGGGTACAATAAAAGGGTATTTGATGGGCGCTTGAAATTGATAACAAATAAAAATCTGGTTTCCCATCTTTCATTAATTTTAGGCACTATTTTTTTTTTATTCTTTATTCTAATTTTTTGTTTTGTTTTCAATAAACTTCGTGAATAGCATAATTGTAATTATTTGTTCTTAGAGCCTTTTTTGTAAAAAACAACAAAAAATGACTCTCTGATAAGGAACAAATCAATTCTTTTTGGTGAATAAGCTTTCCAGGATTTTGCTTTTACTTGGATGACAAAACTTTTATTAGTGGATTTATTTGATATTTCAAATAAATAGTATTTATTTGTGGAAACACAAAAGAACTCAAACGATAGCGATATACTTCTTGAAAAAGAAATCTATTCCCATCATTCCCAGTTTCACAATTAGGTAATGGTAGCTGAAAAACTACATCTGATAGAAAAAACACTACAAAGAGACATAAAACATAACAAAGAGACTTAAAAGTAAAGCTTGTTAAACTAAAGCTACTATAAAATCGCTTTACAGCAAGCCGTATGCGTCAAGCGCAAGGATATGACCGATTTTTTAAACATATCCTACAGCAGTTGTGGCTTTGTTGGGGCCTCTAAATCCTTACTGCAAGGGCATTAAAATGTTCAAAATGTCAAGCTTTTTAATACATAAAATAATATGACTGAACAAGAGAAGAAGGCATGTTAACAGACTGGTTTCTAGTCTAGTTTTCATCAAATGTATATTTTTATGTGCATAATCATGATCATAAGTAAACTTTTGCTGCACAAATAACATTTTTAATATTTTTTTAAATACATCAATTATAATCTCATTATATATAAAAACTGAGAACTTTTCTTTTTAAAATTCAAACTTTAATACATTAGAAATATTTCAAGAATAAGTTCGAAAGTGTTCAAACCTTTTATCTTATAATAAAATAATAGAGTACAAGTTAAATAAAAAATTGTTTATTTATTTATAAAGACATGTTTTCTTTTTTATAAATTTTAATTTGAAAATTATTATTCAAAATTCTTAGTTGTTAGCTTTTTGGTTTATTTATATTTATAAGTAAATATATTTTGAAATATTTTATATACAACTTTTGAAATATTAGTTTTATTGCATTTGTTAGTAGTTTTTTGACATTTATAAATATATAACAATCTTAATTAAGATGAATATTTTTGCATTATTAGAAAGAAAATACCTAAGTGGAAATTTAAAACGCAAACAGCAAAAAGAAATCTGAGAGACAGCAAGTAACATTAAAAAAATCCCAAAATTGACTTATTTTTTCTGATCTGCTGATAAAGCATGCAAAGAGAATCAATGTGTGACAAGTGACTCAAATCCAACTGCAGAATGTCCACAGTTGTAGAATGTAGCAGATAATTCTTTTATGAACAATGTATTGGTGTTATCCGAATTCAACAGCTCAGCAAGAAAATGTGTCAAATGGCAATGTTAGAATACCGTACAGTTTTGATGAATGAATACTTAAATTTGTTATTATTATTACTATTATTATTGTTATTTTTATTATTATATTATTATTTTTAATCGTGTTATCACTTTTTATTGTGGATTTAAACTGCATAGTTATTTTTTTGTTTTAGCTGAGTTTGTCCAAATGTCATCAACATTGTGGAGGGATTTGAAAGAAGTGCAAAGCTACAGGATTTCTATAAAAGAAATTCCTGATCAAAATGTTGCCAATATTTTGTACAGTACAAAATATTTTGGTACTGCTCTCTTGTCTATTTTTCTTTCAAGTTGAAAAATGGTGAAATTTGAAGGAGAGACTGGCTTATTTATTTACCATCCACTGGAAAAATATTTTATTTCTTCTGCTTGCTTTTTCATGCTTCAGATGACAAATTCAGAACTGGATTCAATGACTGGTCAAATGGACAGCGTTTTATATAGAAAGACATGAGCAAAGCAAACAGCACACTGATGCAGTCTTATTTTGGAAAAGTTACAATAAAAGGAGAAACTGATGTTCATTTGAAAGAGCAGTTACAGGGATGTTATGAAAAGAGTTGTTGAATGTTTGAAGTTTTTGCGCAATTGAGGTTTAGTTCTGAGAGGTGACTCAAAAGAAATAGGCAACTTTAGTAATGGAAACTTTCTCGGGCCTTGGAGTTCCTTTTAAAAATTGACCCTTTCCTTGCTAAACATTTAGAAAATTGAGGAAATATTTCATACATTTCATTGACAATATATTAGGCAAATCGTCTTCTTAATGGCAAAAAAAATTCTGCAATCCATAAGTAGCGAAGTATCCAGAGCTTAATATTTTTCACTTATTGCTGACTCATCACCTGACACTACACACTGTGACCGACTTGCAATAATCATTTGATATGGGAACAAGGAAGCTGTTGTGAAAGAAAGATTTATTGGGTTTGAACTTTCTTGTGAGCATAATGGAAAGACCATGGCAGATTCACTTAAGAGAAGATTAAATGAGCTTGGCTTAAACATTAATGATGCTTGTGGTCAATCGTATCACAATGAATCTAACATGTCTGAAATGCACAATGGCCTGCAAACACAACTGAAAAATGGAAACCTAAACATTGATTTTATTCCTTGTGAAGCACATTCTTAAAATTTGGTTAGCGTAAATGCTGTGATTGACAGATGTGAGACTAACTCCGATTTCATTAGATTTCTTCAATGACTGTATAATTTCTGTGCTTCTTAAACTCACAGACTGCAGATATATATTCTGGTTTTGTAAGTTGCGCAGGAAAGAACAGGAAAGTTACTATCAAAAGCCTGAGTGTAACAAAATGATCAGCAAGAACTATTTCTACTAAAATTCTCTATGTAAATTACAGTCATATCCTTAAAACCCTAGAATCAATTGTTTTAGATAAAGATGAAAAATTTCAGACACAAAATGAAGCCACTATACTTTTAAAGAAAATGAAAACTTTGGATGTTGCTTTTATGACAGAACTTTGGCACAGAATCATGTTACAATTCGCTTCTACTAGTATCAAACTTCAGGATAAAAGTGAAGATTTAGCACTTGGTGTTTAATTGCTTCAATCTTATTTGGAATATGTTACATCAATTCATGAAGATTTTTTGACAATGTGCTGGAAGGTACTTAAGTATTATTTAGAAGCAGTACAAGCAAGAAATACAAAAAAGAAGATGTGCAAAATAGAAGTTGGCGAGATTAGAGAGAATTAGGTGGTTCTTAGTGGCATTGACGAATTTTGAATTAAACACTTTTTCCCTATTATAGACAAGTTAAAAAACGTGCTTGAATAAAAAGTTTTCTGGTTACAAGTCTGCAGAGAAAAAGTTTTTCTTACTAGTTTTCCAACCATGACTGTTCCTGTCATTGTTGCTGCTGCCAAATCATTGTGTATTATTTATCCTTTAGACAATTCCATGATGAAAATATCCAGTTTTCAAAGTTTATGGCAAATGAGAAGAACATATAGCACTAGGATACTTACAAGCAATTAATAAGAATAAGTTAGAACCAGTTTTTCCTAATGTTGACATTGCATATCAGATTTTTCTAACTCTTCCCATATTGCAGAGAGAGCATTTTTTAAATTGGCAAGAGTTAAAAATGATCTCCGTTCATCAATGTTAAATATCATAACCAATAATTTGTAATAGAGTTCTTTCATTTGTTATTAAACAAAGAGCATTTTAACAACATTTAAACAACATTTAAAATATACATTTAAACAACATTTAAACATTTTTGTTCATTTAAACATTAAATAGTCATTTAAATGCTCCTTGTTTAATGTAAATTGAAAAAACTCTGTTACAAAATATAAATTTTTAAGATGTCGAAATTAACTTTTCTAAAGAAAAATTTCTCTGTGAAGAGAAAAATAATTTCATTTTTGAATGTTTTATTTAAGAAGGGGCCCAAAAATAATTTTTGCATCTCACCCCTAAGACCCTAATCTGGCCTTGGATATGCCTAAATGTAAATTGTAAATAGTAAATAGCTATATCAATATAAAAAATTGAAAAAAAAAATTTTATACTTGAACTCCTGTTCCCCATTATGGTTAAAAATAATAATTGGTATGTTTTGTTTTTTTTCTTTAAAAGGTTTTAAGAGTTTTTAATATTTTTCATTTTTTATCATTAATATTTTTTATTTTAATGTTTCTATATTTTTATTCACAGGAATTTTATTTTCAAAGATGTTGAAACTTTAAGCAAAACAACTTGATTTTTACTATCAAATTATTTGGAAGAAATTTTAAGATTAAAACCTAATATACCTATGCTACTTGTAAAGATAAATATTAAAATGTAATTTATTAATTTAACCTGGGTTCATGAAACTCAGCATGTCTTTCTTCATTTTCAACGGGTCAGCATTTGGTAAATCTTCCATTGAATCTTCATTTAACACATTGCGGTTGCTCGGCACTTTGCTCCAATCAACCGAATCCAGCCAGCCATCAGTGATATTTTCATCAACTTTATTAGCAATATAATTTCCTTGAGCATCAAAATGACCTAGGAAATTGAACAATCAGAAAATCAATTGCACCATTATAAAACAACACTTTCATCTTTTGGTGCAAATGCAAATAAATTACCTTCTTCTAGTTCATCTTTTAAGTTAAATGGCGTAACAACAATGCCATCATCATCTCTAACAGTCTCTTCCTCCTGCCCTTCAATATCTTCATCATTTAAAATAGCAGCACTTTCAACACCGTCAGAGTCCTCCTCGTCACTGTCAGAAACCTGATTTTCCTGTTCAACAAAACTTTATTAGGACAATGAAACCAAACACACAAAAAAATGTTAAGAAAAGATTCCAAAAAAACAGAAGGAAAAAAGCAACTTTTGAGACCTTTTACAATAAATCAGTTTTTATATAGAAACAAAACATAACCATAAAACGCCTTGATTTCAGCTCTGAACAATCTGCTTGATCACTTGGGGTCTTAAACGAAACCTTCCTTTTCGTCATAATTGTTACTTCTCTTTAAAAATGAATTTGTATTTTTCTATATTAATGACAGTCAAATAAAAACAAGAAAACAAAAAACAAAAAGAAACAAAATTTCATTTTAAATAACTTTTTTTTTGTTATTCATGTCTCATTAATTAAAAACTATTGCTACAAAACTAATATATAATTAATATTTATATTAATTTGAAAAAAAAGCATTAGGCTACTTTTAGGTCAGCAATGCTGATCTAAAAGTGACTTATTACTGATCCTTATTTCAATAAGTCAATAAATACTAACAAGTCTTAACATTTATAAATTTATTTTGTAGTATAGCCATGGTATTTGCTCATAAAGATCACTTTTTTTTAGTAGCCTGATGCACTTTATGACAATATGACAACAATTAAATAAAGAAAACAAAAATTTAGGAAATTATAACGCTTTACCTTTAAAAAAAATTATATTCACACTTTTCCATAAAAACATATCTTTTAAATAATAAAAGTATTAAAAATAAAAAACTGTTAACTTTGATAAATTCAAGAGCTTGACCAATTATCAACATGGTCAAACTTTCTGGTCAAAAAACATAAAATAAAAGACAATTAGATTTAAAAATGAAAGCATATAGAACTCAAAACAATTCATTAATTATGAAAAAAAAAAAACTAATATGTACTATAGCCTAATAACATATCGTATTTAGAAAAAAAAAGTGAGCAATAAATTAAAACAAAAGAATAAAAATTTTTAAAAACTTTTTTTTTTTTGCATTTAAACATTAAAAAAATCTATTAAAACAAATACTGCATTCCATGTTGCATTCTGTAGTTCATACAAGTAGAAAATAAATATCTCATACTTTAGTTCATTAAGATAAAAAGTAAATAGCACTTTCTCTAGTTTATCTAAGTAAAGTAAAAAATATATATATATGAAAACAGAACTAAATCAGTTCATTTGAAGCTTTTCATTCAAGATTAGTTATCATTTAAACCATTTCATATGAATTATGTGCTGCCAGCTGTTTTCTAGATTGATTTAGACTTGCTCTTGTTTCCCTAACTGAGCCAGATTCAATCCTGAGGCCTATTGCAGCACCACTATATGTGTTTGCTCTTCGCAGACCTGTTGTTCTGTCTTCTCTAGATTGTCTTTCATTTTCAGTTCCATTCTCATCAGAGTACACATAACCAGTTAATCGAACATCATCTGAACCATTATTTTCTAAGGGAATCGGATGAAGCCGAAAATGCTCTAGCATGTCAAATATAGTTTCAAACCGAAGATGTTGAACGCGACAATTACCTTCTGAGTTTAGTGACATTCGCAAATGCTATATTTATAGAGAAAATTTTATATTTTAAAAATATAAAATTTTTTCTAAGACTAAGTACAAAATGTAAGCAAACATTAATAAAAAAAACCATAATCAATAATGCATAAAATTCAAAATTTTAAGAAAAAAATACTTAAGCCATGATACCTTTGAACGACCTTGCAAATTAAAAGTTAAAACATATTCACCACGGCGTGTCTCACTTTGACGAACTAAAAATACTCCATGCCAACTTGAACCTTGTTGTAGAACATGCATAGAAGATTGAACCCTAGTTATAGTACCATGAAACCATGGATATACAGCCAGTGGGTGATTTTCACCGAAGGGATTTGTCCAATCACACTGAGTTTCTTAAGAAAAAAAACTAATTATAAACTTATGTTTTAAATCAAGCTTTAAAATTATCATTATTAACATATATTATTTTTCGTTTAAGCAGTTGCTTTTTTTTTCCATAAATATATGTACTACATATTAATGTGATTATATTAGTAATTTTCTATTTAATAAAGTTACATTTAATACATTTAAAAAAATAAAGCCAAAAATGAATAAAAGAAAAAGACCTACAAAAAGGAGAAGATCTGCATTTAACAATTTAAAAATTTTTAAAAATTAAGTTATAGCGAAAACACAAGCAAAGTGAAATTTATAGCGAAAACACAAGTAAAGTGAAAAATCTTATTATAGCTTGTTTACATAAAAGTAAATTATTTCGTTGTAATATATTATATTTATAATAAAATATATTTATGATATAATATATAGTTTTTAATCTTTATATTATACTCTAGTTTTACTAAATTTTAAAGAATAATCAGGATAATTCCCTTTTTTTTTATTTTTTATAATTCACATTTTTTTTATCTAAATATTTATATTGTTTGCATGTCTTAACCCTAAACTCTGAAATAAAAACCTTGTTAAACAAGATGATCGCTGCATGCAGAAACAGATTGAGCGCAGTACTTCCAGGGGCATAGGGTCATTTTTACTTATATTTTTATACAAAAATTAAAAAATAATTTAAATCTTTTTGTATTAGTTATATCTTTATTCAAATGTATTAATTCTAGCTAACATTAGCTTAAAGCTAATATTATCTGATTACCTAAATAATAGATTATCCTATAGCTAACAAGGTCTAAATTAAAACAAAAACATCAAATAGCGAAAAAATAAATTGTTTGCAGCTCCATCTCCTCCCAACCCTCCTCCTCCATTGCTGAGGCCGCTTTGCAGTAAGGGTTTTTTTTTTGTACATTACTTTGTAATTGTTATTTTTTTCAACTTAATATCTCTCATATTTAAATATTATCTTATATTAATCTCGTTTGGTGGGCTTTAAAATTGCATAAGTTACAGTTATAACTTAAGCATAAGTTTAAAGTTTAAGTTGCAGATATACTGTAATGTATTATAGTGTAAACGCATTTGTTACAATATTACTTTTGGTCTTTTTTTTTACTTAACATGATACTTAAAAAAGTAAAATCACAAATATTACAATATTTAAAGTACTTTAAACAGTTATAGAAAACTATTTAATACTGACATGCTGACAATAAAACTAATAATTAAATAAACTATTTAATACTGTTATAACTAATGCTGACAATAAAACTAATATACTGTTATAAATAATTCTGACAATAAAACTATTTAATATTGTTCATGCTGACAATAAAACACCTTTTGTTATTAAAGAGTATTAAATTATTATTGTAAAACAGTAAAACATTGTTTTATTGCTGTTTTATACAGTTTTTAACATTAATAACAAAAAACGCGTTTAAAATAAAATGAGGTGAATAAATAAAATTATTTTAATTAATAAATTAAAACATTATCGTCATAAAACTTTACACTTCATATTTGCGCAAAAACATGCTATATCCATAGACAAAACAAGCCAAAGATCAAAGAAAATACATTAGATACCACATTTTTTCTAACTTATTGTTTCCTGATCTAGCGTACTAAAAGTATAATTAATTTTTTCATTCTAATGGTTTTTATGTTGCTTTTCATTCAATTTTTTAGTTTAAATTGTTTTGCAATAAAAAGTGAGAGAAAAAAATTTGGCTTAATTAAGTCGAATTATATTTCTATAAGTTTAAGTATATGCTTAAGTTAAAAAAAAAATTTTTTTTTTGAACAAACAGTAGAATAAATTTAAATTTATAATTATTGTCAGCGAGCGTTAAAATTCTTTAAAATTTTTTTTTTTAATTCAAATAGATTTCTTTTTTAAAAAATTCATTAAAAACAACTTACATATTTATAGAAAATGTTTAATCTTGATATCGCTTTAAATAAAAAATATTTTAAAAATGTTATTGTGTTTTTTATATTCTATTCAAGATTTCTTGTTAAATAAACTTTTAGTTAGACTCTTATTAGGTATTAACAACATATAAGATATGATATATAATATAACAAGATATAATATATAATATAACAATATATAACAAGATATAAGATATAACAAGAAACATTTGTATGGCTAACTTTACCGAGTCTTAAAGTATAGCATATTATATATGTATGAGTATAAGTACTGAATAAAAAAATAAATTAAATTTAATAGTCGAGTAACTTAACTCTAGTAACTGGTTGTTTTGATTTAGTTTATAGGTAAATTTACCATGATGTACTTTAAATCAAACTAAGTTTAACTTTAAAATAGAAGTAGGATATTATTGGCTTCCACACTGAGATTTAAAGTAATTTTAATTCAAGAGAGCAAATGATCATACTTCTATTTAAAAGATAAATTTAGAGTGACATATTTCATGTACTTTATAAAGAACTTAAACAAAAAAAAAAGAAAAGAAAAAAAAGGTTCTAGGAAAAAATCCCTCGGAAAACTCTCCTTGAATGCTCTACCGATTTATCAGTCAATGTATGTACACTCCTTGCATGTTCTATCCACAGTCGATGTTTGTACATTCCTTACATAATCTATCTATTTGTCAGTTGATGTATATACTCTTTTTGTATGTTCTACTTATTTGTCAGTTGATTTATGAAAAATGAAGGATTAAGGTTCTGTTTGTATTATAATACATATGTATAGAAAATTTATATTTTAAACAACTATTATATTGATATATCATTTATTTTATGTACTGTAAAAAAAATCCAGGTGGATTTTTTCTGGGGAGTATCTTCTGGGGGGATTTTTTCCTGCTACCAAAAAAAAAATTGTGAAAATAATTTTTTAAAGAAATATTTAATATCAAAGGTGTAAAAAGCGATCTTGAATGAGGTGTGTCCCGATGGCAGCACACTTAATTTGAGCCTTCGCTAACTAAACAGAAGTATTATAACAATAAACACAAAAAGTAATTACCTTGAATCGGTGAAAGAACTTCAGGAGTATTAGTAGCTGCAGCTTGACAATCTTGAGAAGAAGTATTATTGTAACCATTACTAATCTTAGGGTTTTGAACTGGGGGAACTGGGGCTTGATAAGTAGATCGTTCAGGTAGTGTATCTGTAATGAAATAAAACAAACTTAAAAATAAACATCAAATTCCAAAAAAAAAAGTTTTTTTTTTTAACTTTAAGGGGGGGATTTTTAGGTGCTTAAAGTGAGGAAAAAAAAAGTAAAAGACTGATTTTAAGTAAATCATCCTGTATTTTAAGAAAGATATAAAACATATTTTTCTTTTTTATAGTTTACTTTTCTACATATTTAAAAAATTTTGAAAAAAGAAAAATTTCAAATTGATGAATAGTTATTACCCTTATTACAGTGTCAAATGCAAAACTGGTGAAGAAAATCTCACCTAAATAGAGTTACCTGCAAATATGTCATTTTCTTGGTCAAAGATTGAGCGCAAGGGTTCTGATGATTCATTATCAAAAGAAGACTGTTGTTTAGCGAGTGGCGAAACTATATGTCTTTTTGGTAAACTTCCAGCATTAGAAGCATGATTGTTTTGAGAAGCTTTGAGAAAATATATTTAAATAAATTAAATAAAAACAAAATTAATGGGAGGTACCGCCACCCAATTATTTTCTAAAATAGCCCCTCTATGCTTGTCTACATATATGCAGGCCTTGGCGGGAGGTGAGAGCTTTAGCTCTTGCTTCCAGCTGAGGCCTGTATATATACACATAATATTACACTCTAAATTATATTGATAATATATAAAATTATTTAAATGATAAAAAACAAAACATTATTATTACACTCTAAATTATTGCATAAAATATTTTATTTTATGTAATGAATCATAATTCATTACATAAAATAAAAATTATTATGCAATAATTTACTATTTTTCATATTAATTACTTTAATATATTATTCACTTCTATTGTGGAATTTTTAATTGTTGTAAAATTTTTAATTGTTCTTAAAATGCCTGCATTCTAATTACAATAAGAAAATATAAAACATTTTTTATAAGTAGTAAAAACTTTTATAGCTTTTTTCAAATTTTTTATCAAATAAGTAATGTTGTTGATAAATGAAGTGTGAGAAACCCAAAGACAATGCTTGTCTAAAGAATTTTTTATCAAATAAGTAACGTTGTTGATAAATGAAGTGTGAGAAACCCAAAGACAATGCTTGTCTAAAGAATTTTTTATCAAATAAGTAATGTTGTTGATAAATGAAGTGTGAGAAACCCAAAGACAATGCTTGTCTAAAGAATTTTTTATCAAATAAGTAATGTTGTTGATAAATGAAGTGTGAGAAATCCAAAGACAATGCTTGTCTAAAGAATTTTTTCACGGCACAATCAATAACATTTATTATGTATATATTCTTGTTAGATAAACGTTACAAACATATCCTTGTAACAAGTATAAAACCAAATTTTGTATTTAATAAACAACTTTGAATAAACAGATAGCTCGTGTAAAAACCAAAAGCTCGCATGGCTCGCCATGTTAATTGCAGGAGAGCTTATCTCTGCTTTTGCGCTGATTTACTCCCGCTGAAGCCTATATATATATATATATATATATATATATATATATATATATATATATATATATATATATATATATATATATATACATACACACACACAAACATTTACCAAAGCCAAAAAAACATCAAACTTAAAACAATTAGCTAAAGACTAATAAGCTGCTCACTAACTCAATTACTACATCCTATGAAAGATCAGTTGCAAATTAAATGCCTGTTAGATATATAGAGAAATTTATGTTAAAAAATCATGAAGTTTTTAGCAGAATTGAAATTAATACACCAATAATAACACCATTATTAATAACACCATCCAACTGCTTTATTACTTTAAAAGATCATAAAGACAACTTTTTAAACAAACCTACTGTCCATCTTTTAAATCTGGCAAAAAATGAAGAATCAGTAAACTTATTTTATGTAACAGTTGAGCTAATGTCTCAATAAACAAAAAATGTCTCAATAAACAAAAAGGCAAAAAGGATGTAGATTGGTTAAATTAAAAATAAAACATTTTTATAAATTTCTAATTTTTTTATAATGATTTCTACCCTTCTATCATTAAAAAATCTTTTGAATGACGCAATTAAACAAATCCCAGTAAAATCTGTATGTTTTTCAGCTATCACAGTAAAATCCGTTTGTCTTTCAGCTATCCCAGTAAAACCTGTATTTTTCAGCTATCCCAGTAAAATCTGTGTGTTTTTCAGCTATCCTAGTAAAATCTGTTTGTCTTTTAGCTATCCCAGTAAAATCTGTGTTTTTCAGCTATCCCAGTAAAATCTCTTTTTTGAATTCAATTGATGGTATTAAAAGTTTCTGACATGTACTAAGGTGACTGGTTGGCTAAATACATTTTTTGCTTTTTAAGAATATCTTAAAATGGAAATTTTGGAGTTACTGTCTATTTTATAAGTAAAGCAGTAGAGTCTATATAACAAACTTTATATAAGGATCATTAAAGTTAAAGCGATAAAAAATTTTGTTAAAAAAAAAAAGACAAATGTTTTTGAAACCCATTAGAATTAAATAACTTTAATCTTTACTAATGTTTTTATTTTAATGAAACAATTTTTTATATAAAGTATTAGTAGATATGCATAGTTTTTTTAATATATATATTGTGATCATAGAAATAACACATAATATTTTCTTTTAATTGCATTTAATAGCATATTTAATTTTAATGATATTTCTTATAATAACTTACAAGTTGGAAGTTGAAATTATTGTTTGGACGTAAATACGACAATGTGACAATAAAAACTTTTATTGCCAAAATTCATTGTGTGGAAGTGCTCAAATAAATAGCACATGCAAGTAGAGAATTCCATTTATTATTAAAAATTAGAGTTTTTTTAAAATAAAACTCATAATACTGGAACAAGGCATTAATAATATTATTTGTGATGTACATTTAACTTTCTTTTAGTAACTAAACATGGGGCAAAACAAGCACAAGAAAAAAAGAAAAATAATTTAAAGTATGTTATTGAATAGACTTGGTATTTCTCAAATATTTTTCCTGTATTTTCCTTTATTTTTTTCTTTATTTTATTTATTTTTCTTTATTTTCCTTTATTTTTATTTTCGTTTATTTGTTTTTACGTCTTTTTGCTTTTAAAAAAGTTTTTGCTATTTTTGACGTTTTTTCTCAATGCTTATATAATAGGAAAAAAAGAAAATAAATTGCTATTTATTTGTAAAATATATTATTTGATTAATTAATTTTATAATGAGAAATTAAATAAAAGAACAGCATGGTTTCTTTCATAAAATAATTTACCACGTCTGATATTGTTTCCTTTATATTGTCTATTTTCCAATGTTAATATGAATTACTAGAGATAATACTAGTGATTGCTCTGTTTGAAAAAATGTATTTAAAAACATAATAAAAAAGTTTTAAATAGGCTCCTAAAAATTGCACTAAAAAATGCACTTACCCACAAGTGGGTATAAGACCCTAACCCCCCCCCCTTCAAAAAAAAAACTTCTCAATAGGACCCCAATATATTAAAAATTTTCCACTAGATATTTTTAGGTATTTATTAAGTATTACTTAAAAAAAAAAGTTTCGTAAATTTTGATAAATTCACTGCCTGACCCCCCCCCCCCCTATTTATGGGTTTTGGGTAGCCTAGCCACGGCTTTGGGTAGCCTAGCCACGGCTTTGGGTTTAAATGCACAATTTGGAAAATCTAACGAAAGTGCAGACTATTTCAATAGGGCTAGTGAAAACAATCAAATACTTTATATTTGAACATTAGTATTAATGACTTTTTATTTTTTTAAATAAAAAACTTGTTAAAAAATAAATTTACAAATAAGTAGCAATTAGTTTTCTTGCTGTGATAAAAACAGTAAAGTTTAGCAAAAATATTTGAAAAACAATTTTAAAATTTTTCGTATTTCAAGCGCAAATAATAAAGTATTTTCTTAATATACTGACTGAAAAAAGTTGCAAATAAATTGTATATCAAAAAGTGTTTTTATTTTGCTATGGAGCTGAATGGTGATGATAACCTGTTACTTTTTAAATGCACAACAAGGAACCAAAGCATACTGCAAGGTCTATAAAATCATGGCCACCCCAATCCTGATCTGAATCCAATCCAGAACTTATGGAATGATATTGGAGTGTCTTTACGAGATGAGTAAAGCTCTAATTTTAATGATTTTTGAGGAAAATTCAAAAAGTCTAGGATGCCACAACTGTCAAACAATGTCAAAGGCTTGTTAACAGTATGTCATTAAGATGCACTAAAATATTAGAGAATAAGGGCTACTCAAAAAAATATTAATGTTAGTGTTTTGATGACAACTTTTATACAGCACTATTTTTTTCTTTGATGTGCTATTTCTATCTTTTTGTTGTAAAATTTTCAGTAATTATAGTTATACTTTAGTTAAAAATATTTTTTATTTTTTTTTATTTTTGTTGTATACTGTTTTAGCTAACAAATAGAAATTATTAACTTATATTTTTCTAATATCTTTAATAAAGAAAGAAACTATATTAACTCTAATGAAGAAAACATTAGGTGTGCTATTTCTGTATTCACCATACAGTGGTGTATTTGTTATGATAAACGTTAACTTTTTGAAAAAAATTTCCATCAAATTTTTAAAAACAACATTAAAAAAATGATTGTCTCTTAAATGAAAATTTTATAAGAAAAGGAAAAAAATAAAAATTAAAAAATTAAAAACTTGATTTTAAATAATCTTAGCATTTTAGTTTTTTGAGTAAAGTTATTATTTTTTGTGTTTTAGTAAAGTTGTTATTATTTTAAGATTTCTATTTTTTTTATTTTAAAATGTTTTAAAGCTTTTTTTTTTTGTTATAAGTTTTCTTAGCGAACTCTGAAAAATCCAAATTTTCAAAACATATCATCAGCTGAGGTCAAATCATCAAAACAAACTATTATTTGCATTGTCATATAATGGTGTGCAATCATTGAACAAGACTGTGCAATCTGATTATGACCAACCAGACCAAAGACTAACCAAGATAGTGCGATCGCTGATCAAGACTGCATACCTCAACAAGTTTCAGAAGGTTAAATGTAGAGTTAGTATATGAGACCTATTTAAGGTTTGATGTGCACAACAAGCAAACATATTTACAAAGTTTGTCAGTAATTTTAACTCATTTGAACATTGCATTCAAATATGGCCGAGGAGATTCAAATCAATCTTTAACAGTTCATTATCAACAGCACTACTGGAGTTTGCCATTTTGATTACACCAAATATTAAAAAATTTCAAAGCTGCGTTTTGTCAAATACATTTTAGAATAGTTTTCCAAATAGACAGTCAGTTTTTTTCATAGCATTGTGTGTTTAGGTTGTATTTTGTGTGTACAATTTGAACCTAGCGTTTTGATGCATGGTTGGAATCAAACACCAAACAGTAACAGTTTCAGTTTTGTGATATAGAGTTTATTACACAATGCATTTGAACCAATGAAGTTTAAGTACTTTTGTACTTTTTTTCTACAAGAAACTTTTTTAAAAGTAAAAAGGTAATCCTGAGAAATAGCGAAGTAAAAATAATAGTACTTAATTGTAAATGTAATTTGTTACATGTAGAAGTACTAAAGTATCAAAGTAAACGTACTTTGTTACACCCCAACCCTGCCCAACATTATAACAAAACAGATTTTGACTTACAGTGGTGTGAAAATTATTAAGACCATTGTTGAAAAAGTAAATTTTTTGAATATTTCCTTTAAAGACACGCACACAATGTCATAAAATGGGCATAGTTCAGTATTTTGTGGATGCTCCTCTAGCTGCAATAAGTTTTTCAACCCTCTTAGGCATTCCATCAATCAGTCTTGGACACATGTCTTGTATTTCTGGATCATGTGTCCAAACCTCTATGAGCGCCTCAATCAATGCGACTTTTGTTGTTGGTTTTCTGTCGGCAATTCTCTTTTTGACTATCATCCACAAGTTTTCTATCGGGTTCATATCAGGTGAATTACCAGTCCATGGTAGGATAGGAACATTATTACGATTCAAAAAGTTTGTAACAGAGAGTGCCCGATGACACGGTGCACCGTCTTGTTGGAAGATGAAATCACCATCAGGAAAATGAATTGGAAGTTGAGGTAGAAGGCTTTTCTCTAATATGTTGATGTATTGATGTTGATTCATTCTGCCTTCAACAATTCTAAGGGCTCCTACACCATGGGAACTTATCATTGACCATATCATTACTGAGGTAGGATGCTTGACGGTCTTTACCAGACATTGCGGATGAAATTCTTCCCCAGAACGACGGCGCACGTACTGACATTTATCATCGAGTATCTCGAACATAGACTCGTCACTAAAGCAAACCTAAAAATACAAACACACTGTAAAAGCCTTGAGCTTACATTAGATTAACATCCTGTAATCACTGGTTACATGTTCAATTCATTTTGAATTCATGCAATAAACATAGCCATTGCTACAATGTTCGATACATAAAACAATTGCACTAGTGGGTAATGATATTAAACATCATTATTATATGAAAAAATATGTTACATTTTGCTTCAACTTAAAGTACATGATTGTAAGCTCTTATATAAAAAATGGTAAAGGGTAAAATACCTTTCTCCATTGTTCTGTGGTCCAATCTTTGTGATCCATGGCCCATTGCAGCCGTCGCATTTGTTGAGCATTGGTCAAGAGCGGTTTTTTGAGCGGTCGACGTGCTACAAATCCATCTTGTATCAGCCATCTCCGAACACAACTTGTTGAGACATTGATCTGGTGCTCCTGCAGCACACCCTGGAGCTGCTTGCTGGTCATTCTTCTGTTTTTTCGAATGTTTGCAAGCAGAACCCTTCTTGCAC